>NC_053489.1:137159641-137282141 GCF_905171775.1 Rana temporaria
ACGGACCAGTTTCAGCGGATAGATCCCCTGGTGTGTACAATCCAGCGGATATTTTTCCGCAGATTTTTTCCCCCGGGGATGGATTTCCAGCGGATCAAAATCTCTTAACATGCTAAGAAATCGATCCGCTGGAATCCATTCCAACGGATTGATCCGCTGGTCTGTACAGACTCACCGGATCAATCCGTCCGAATCCATCCCCCGCATGCGTCGTAATGATTCGACGCATGCGTGGAAGTCCTTATATGACAGCGTCGCGCACGTCGCCGCGTCATCATCGCGGCGACGGCGCGACACGTCACCGCCGACGGAATTCCGCGGGGATTTTGATTTCATGGTTAGTACAACCATGAGATCAAAATCCGCCAGAGGATTTATCCGCGGAAACGGTCCGGAGGACCGTTTCCGCGGATAAATCCTCTCGTGTGTACTAGGCCTCACACATCCCCAAAAACATCAGAGATCCACCTCCGTGTTTCACAGTAGGAATGGTGTACCTTTCATCATAGGCCTTGTTGACTCGTCTCCAAATGTATTGTATATGGTTGTGGCCAAATAGCTATATTTTGGTCTCATCGCTCCAAATGACTTTGTGCCAGAAGGTTTGAGGCTTGTCTCTGTGCTGTTTGGCGTATTGTAAGAGGTATACTTTGTGGCATTTGCGTAGTATTGGCTTTCTTCGACCATCTCGATCATGCAGCCCATCTTTCTTCAAGTGCCTCCTTATTGTGCATCTTAAAACAACCACACCACTTGTTTTCAGAGAGTCCTGTATTTCACCTAAAGTTATTTGTGGGGTTTTCTTTGCATCCCAAAAATTTTCCTGGCAGTTGTGGTTGAAATTTTAGTTGGTCTACCTGACCATGGTTTGATTTCAACAGAGCCCCTCATTTCCCACTTCTTGATTAGAGTTTGAGCACTGCTGATTGGCATGCTCAATTTCTTGGATATCTTTTTATATCTCTTTCCTGGTTTATATAGTTCAACTACCTTTTCCCGCAGGCCCTTTGACAATTATTTTGCTTCCTCATGACTCAGAATCCAGAAATGTCAGTGCAGCACTGGATGAAAGATGCAAGGGTCTGTCAGAAGTCCAGAAACTCATTGACCCTTTATACACATACACTAATTACAAGAAAACAGATTACAGGTGAGGATGGTAACCTTTAATAGCCATTAAAATCTATTTTTGTCAACTTGTGTGCATGTTATCAGGCCAAAATCACCAGCTTATGTAAACTTTTGATCAGGGTCATTTGGGGAGTTTCTGTTGTCATTATGATTTAAAAAAGAATGAATGAACACAGTTGATTGATAATAAATGGCTTCAGCCAAACACTAACCATGAGTGAAAGAAAGTTTTTGTGTTATTATTCTTATTCTCTGAAAAATGGGCAAGAAATCATATATTCTGCCAGGGTATTTAAACTTATGAGCATGACTATGTATATATATATATATATATATATATATATATATATATAGAGAGAGAGAGAGAGAGAGAGAGAGAGAGAGAGAGAGAGAGAGAGAGAGAGAGAGAGAGAGAGAGAGAGATTTACAGTGTGTGCGTGTGTATACATATATACACAGTATCTAACAAAAAAGAGTACACCCCTCACATTTTTGTAAATATTTTATTATATTTTTAAATGTGACAACACAGAAGAAAATATACTTTGTTACAATGTAAAGCAGCAAATTTACAGTTTGTATAACAGTGTAAATTTGCTGTCAATCCAAAATAACTCAACACACAGCCATTAATGTCTAAACTGCTGGCAACAAAAGTAAGTACACCCCTAAGTCAAAATGTCCAAATTGAGCCCATTTTGTGAATATTTTGTGTGGCCACCATTATTTTTCAGCACTGACTTAACCCTCTTGGGCATGAAGTTCACCAGAGCTTCACAGGTTCCCACTGGAGTCCTCTTCCACTCTTCCATGATGACAAGACACAGAGCTGGTGGATGTTAGAGACCATATGCTCCTCCACCTTCTGTTTGAGGACGTCCCGCAGATGCTCAATAGGGTTTAAGTCTGGAGACATGCTTGGCCAGTTCTTCACCTTTACCCTGAGCTTCTTTAGCAAAGCCCAGACCGATAAAGCTGACTGATGGTCCGTCGCGCCTACACGCCATTGGTTAAAAAAACGATCGTGTCAGAACGAGGTGACGTAAAACACAACGTCGTGCTGAAAAAAAACAAAGTTCAATGCTTCCAAGCATTCGTCAACTTGATTCTGAGCATGCGTGGATTTTTAACCGATGGTTGTTCCTACTAACGATCTTTTTTTCCCATCGGTTAGGAATCCATCGGTTAAATTTAAAGTAAGTTGGCTTTTTTTTAACCAATGGTAAATAACCTATGGGGCCCACACACGATCGGTTTTGACCGATGAAAACGGTCCATCAGACCGTTGTCCTCTGGTTAACCTATCGTGTGTACGAGGCCTAATGGTTCCCTCAATGAACTGTAGTTCCTCAGTGCCAGCAGCACTCATGAAGCCCCCGACCAAAACACTCCCACCACCATGCTACACTGTAGGCAAGACACACTTTTTTTTGTACTCATCACCTGGTTGCCACCACAACACAAGCTTGACATCATCTGTACCAAATAAGTTTATCTTGGTCTCCACAGACCACAGGACATGGTTCCAGTAATCCATTTCCTTAGTCTACTTGTCTTCAGTAAACTGTAAAAATTGCGGCGGTGTAACTCAAATCCGTCCGGCGCAAGGCGTGCCGAATCTAATGGGGCGAGTCCCATTTAAATTAGGCGCGCTCCCGCGCCGGACGTACTGCGCATGCTCCGTCGGGTAACTTACCCGACGTGCATTGCGCTAACTGACGTCGCTCCGACGTCATTTTCTTAGACGTTAACGTAAATGGCGTCCAGCGCCATTCACGAACGTCTTACGCAAACGACGTAGAGTTTAAAATTTCTACGCGGGAACGACGGCCATACTTAAAGCGGGGGTTCACCCTGTTAAAAAAAAAAAAAAATGTTTTTTTTTATTATTCCATTACTTTCGGCATCGTAGCGCGAGCTACGGTATGCCGGTCCTAAATTTTTAATCCCCGTACTCACTGTGCTATCGTTGATTGAAGAATCCGGGGAATGGGCGTTCCTATGGTGAGAGAAGGTGATTGACGGCCGGCCCTGGCACGTCACGCTTCTCCGGAAATAGCCGAAATAGGCTTGGCTATTCACGGCACCTGCGCATAGCCTGTGCGCAGGCGCTGTGAATAGCCGAGACCTACTCCGGCTGTCTTCGGGGAGCGTGACGTGCCAGAGCCGGCCGTCAATCATCCTCCCTCTCCATAGGCACGCCCATTCCCCGCGGGAGTCGGATTCTTCAATCAACAATAGCACAGTGAGTACGGGGATTAAAAATTTAAGACCGGCATACCGTAGCTCGCGCTACGATGCCGAAAGTAATGGAATAATGGGGTGAAGGAGGGTGAACTACCGCTTTAATAGAGCTTAGTCAAATAGCCCTATTTTTACGCGGCGTAACTCGACGTAAACGACATAGATTTAGCGCGACGGGCCCGTCGGAACGTTCGTGGATCGCCGTAAGTGTTCATTTACATATCCTAGGTCGGCCACAATGGCCTCGCCACCTAGTGGCCGGCCTAGAATTGCATCCTTAAGATCCGACAGTGTAATTCAATTACACATGTCGGATCTTCTGCCTATCTATGGTAAACTGATTCTGTGGATCAGTTCCATAGATAGAAACAGGGATACGACGGCGTATCAGTAGATACGCCGGCGTATCCCTTTTGTGGATTACCCCCTAAATTTATTTCACTAATGCAACTTAAAAGGTGAAACTAATATATGAGATAAACTCATTACATGCAAAGCAAGATAGTTCAAGCCGTCATTTGTCATAATTGTGATGACTATGGCTTACAGCTCATGAAAACCCCAAATCCACAATCTCAGAAAATTTGAATATTGTGAAAAGGTGCAATATTCTAGGCTCAAAGTGCCCCACTCTAATCAGCTAATTAAGCCATAACACCTGAAAAGGGTTTCTGAGCCTTTAAATGGTCTCAATCTGGTTAAGTAGGAATCACAATCATGGGAAAGACTTCTGACCTGACAGATGTGCAGAAAACCATCATTGACACTCTCCATAAGGAGGGAAAGCCTCAAAAGCTAATTGCAAAAGAATTTGGATGTTCCCAAAGTGCTGTATCAAAGCACATTAATAGAAAGTTATGTGGAAGGGAAAAGTGTGGAAGAAAAAGGTGCACAAGCAGCAAGGATGACCGCAGCCTGGAGAGGATTGTCAGGAAAAGGCAGTTCAAAAGTGTTGGGGACTTTCACAAGGAGTAGACTGAGGCTGGAGTCAGTGCATCAAGAGCCATCACACACAGACGGATCCTGGACATGGGCTTCAAATGTCATATTCCTCTTGTCAAGCCACTTCTGAACAACAAACAACGTCAGAAGCTTCTTACCTGGGCTAAAGAAAAACACACCTGGTCTGCTGCTCAGTGGTCCAAAGTCCTCTTTTCTGATGAGATTAAATTGTGCATCTCATTTGAAAACCAAGTACCCAGAGTATGGAGAGGAATGTAGAGGCACACACTGCAAGATGCTTGAAGTCCTGTGTGAAGTTTCCACAGTCTGTGTTGATTTGGGGAGCCATGTCATCTGCGGTTGTTGGTCCACTGTGCTTCATTAAGCCCAGGGTCACCGCAGGCGTCTACCACTTCATGCTTCCTTCCGCAGACGAGCTCTATGGAAATGCTAACTTAATTTTCCAGCAGGACTTGGCACCTGCCCACACTGCCAAAAGCACCAAAACCTGGTTCAATGACCGTGGGATTACTGTGCTTGATTGGCCAGTAAACTCGCCTGACCTGAACCACATAGAGAATCTATGGGACATTGCCAAGAGAAAGATGAGAGACATGACACTGAACAATGCAGAAGAGCTGAAGGTCTCTATTGAAGCATCCTGGTCTTCCATAACCCCTCAGCAGTGCCACAGGCTGATAGCTTCCATGACACGCCGCATTGAGGCAGTAATTGCTGCCAAAGGGGCCCAAACCATGTACTGAGTACATATGCATGTTATACTTTTCAGAGGTCCGATATATTTCTATGTACAATCCGTGTTTTATTGCTTGCATGTAATATTCAAATTTTTTGAGATTGTGGATTTGGGGTTTTCATGAGCTGTAAGCCATAATCATCACAATTATGACGGCTTGAACTATCTTGCTTTGCATGTAATGAGTCTATCTCATATATTAGTTTCACCTTTTAAGTTGCATTAGTGAAATAAACTTTTTCACGATATTCAAATTTTTCGAGTATCACCTGTAGGTGCACGTAATGCATCTAAATGAGATTGAATTCAGAATTCACGTTTTTTGACCCAGATAGCAAGGATACATTTGTGGAAGAGTTTAAAGGGGTTGTAAAGGATTTTTTTTCCCCCTAAATAGCTTCCCTTACCTTAGTGCAGTCCTCCGTCACTTACCTCATCCTTAGATTTTGCTTTTAAATGTTCTTATTTCTTCTGAGGCCGCATACACACGGTCGGTCCAAACCGATGAAAACGGCCTGAAGTCCAGTTTCATCGGTCCAAACCGTCCATGTGTACGGCCCATCGGTCTGTTTTTCTTTCGGACAAAAATTTTAGAACTTGCTTTAAAATCGAACCGATGGACCGCTGACCGATAGGTCCAAACCGATGGTTAGTACACAAAAGCATCGGTTCAAAACCCGCGCATGCTCAGAATCAAGTCGATGCATGCTTGGAAGCATTGAACTTCGTTTTTTTCAGCACGTCGTGTGTTTTACGTCACCACGGTCTGACCTGATCGGATTTTGAACTGATGGTGTGTACGCACATCAGACCGTCAGGCCACTTCAGCGGTGAACCGATGAAAACGGTCCGTCGGACCATTCTCATCGGTTTCTGCACACCAGGAAGAAAGCCTTGCATTATGGTGGTGAGTTACAGACAGAAGAACAGGAAGTGAGCATTTCTCAGAAGAAATAAGGACATTTAAAAGCAAAATCGAAGGATGAGGTAAGTGAAGGAGGACTGCACTAAGGTAAAGGAAGCCATTTAGGGAAAAACATTTTTTCCTTTACAACCCCTTTAATTGTAAGTCTGTTAACTTGCTGCACATTTTTACTGGCAAGTTTTACACTTGCAGAGCACTCGAAGCACAAGTTCTAATTGACACTTTCTAAATTCAGTCACGGTGACCCCTGTGGTGGGATGACTAATGCACAACATAACTGAACGAGAACTTGCAGCAGACTTGCATAATGTTTGCAAAGAAAGTTGATCTGGAGTCATCCAATGTGGACTTGCTGCAATCATGCAACAAACTTTTGAAGCCTGACAAGTATATCAATAGCTTAGCAAGTTATTTTCAAACCTTCAGCTTAATTGCTTGCTATCTGGGGACTTGTCTGGATTACTATGGGTTATTGTACTTAGTACACATTATTACTCTTTGAATAAAAATATCCAAAGTAGCAATTTGGGTTTAGATTTGTGCATACATATATGTTTTGTTGAACACATAATTCATGTGCTGTCATTTCCTTATGAGCACTGACATAAACTAATAAGGTGGAATACTCGAATTCAGTCAAGGGCAACCAGAACATTAACATATTTAATTTGTAATTCTAACATTATGCTGTGGAAGACAGCTGTTCCAGTCTGAAAGCTGTTTTAATTTACAAGATTACTCAGTTCAGCTGTAAACACTCGCAATTCCAGTAATGGAGAAAGCAGAATTGGGCAACACATTCTAGTCTACTTATGGGATTGTGTATAGTTTATTTTGTGATATTTGTTTCCAGATATATTTATTTTCCCCAAAATTACTGGGGCTCCAAAACGCCTATTTATTTAAAATAGTTTCAGCAAAAGTCACAAATAATACCTGTTATATTCATAATATGTGTTATATGTAAATTTCTATTTGTTGTCTTTTGTAGGGCAACATGGGACAGTAGGCCACACTACCCACCCCCTCAAACCCAACACTCCCAATGAACAAAAAAAAAACAACAACTGTATGGCATTGTAATGGCTGTGGCACTTTTATTGGTTTAACAAAATAATATATAACATTCCATATTTATTTTAATCAAATATACCGTATTGATAATAAATCTTTAATAATGCAAAATTCCCTGCTCAGTCCTAGGACTCGAGCAGCTAGACTTGAATAAACTGTAAAGTCCCCCCCCCTGATTCGGGGGTGACAAACCACATAATTGTGCCATCGACAGGGAGGGGGGGGGGGCGTGGGGAGCAAAGTCCAGTACCCAGACAACAGCCCTGAACAGCGGCAGCTGCAGCCTTATATAGGGTCCAGATGGTTCCAGAACTTTCCAACTGATCACCTGCTCTACCTGGACCAGTCAAAGCACACCTTTCCACAGGTACCTGAAATGATACTTAAAGGCAAAGGCACACACATACACCAGGTGTTTTAAATGACACATTTTTTTTGTCAGCAGAAGGCTAAGCAGAAGGGGGAGGGGTGGCCGCAGGACCCATGTGCATGGGCCCAAATGAATTGTGCCCTATTATGCCATGGGACCGCAGGCCACACTACCCACCCCCTCAAACCCAACACTCCCAATGAACAAAAAACCCAACAATTGTATGGCATTGTAATGGCCGTGGCACTTTTATTGGTTTAACAAAATAATATATAACATTCCATATTTATTTTAATCAAATATACCGTATTGATAATAAATCTTTAATAATGCAAAATTCCCTGCTCAGTCTTAGGACTCGAGCAGCTAAACTTGAAAAAACTGTAAAGTCCCCCCACCAGCCAAACCTGTTTCAAACAGGATTGGCCTACCCAACAGCCAGGGCCATTTCCACACAGGATTGAAGTTCCAGGTTAAATAAATCAACCCCCACCTCTGACAGATGGATCAAATCTGACCTATAAAAACCCGGGATACCCCCCTCTAAATCAACATGGCGATAGTAAAATCCACCAATGGATGGCATACATTTTTCAATAGATCTGTTCACCCACTTTCTTACCCTCTCAAGTGGCCTAAGCTGGGGTGACGAGGACCAAAGAAAGCGGGAAACTATTTAAAAAAAAACAAATTTACAGGACGGAAAACAAGCTTAAACCTTTGAAAATCCTGCTTCATGGTAAACAGTAATTCCAGGCATTTCATTTGGCCGATGTCATTACCACCTGCATGTACAATGATTATGGAGGGAGGGGGCCAGTGTGCACTGAGCTGAGCTAATTGAAAAGACATTTGACACCAGCGCAACCCCCGAATACCTTTCCAATATAATGAGAAAGCATCAGTTGGTAGTGTTAGGTTTTCCATATAGAAACGCTGAGATGCTCTCCTATGTGCCCAGAAAACAAAGGAGTGCCCTATGATCCACACAGTGCTGTGAAAACCTGGGAAGTCAAAGAACAAGGTTAGGCCGGACATACAACCTGAATCTACCAGATTCCCATCTACCCAGCCTGCGGATGATTGCCTCATCCAGACCCATCCTAGCCGCCTCTGTGGCGGCGCCGATGCAGAAAGAATAGGTCAAGAAGAAAGCATCCGATAGCCCAATAGTCCGTACACACTTTTTGCAAACTGATCCGAACTGATATTTGGTCAGTGGCAAACCGTCAGCGTGGCAGAAAAAATTACCTGTGAAAGGAGGCCTGATGGCCAAGTATTTCTGGGGAACTATTATAGGGCATATTACTTGATCCCCACAAGTATAGAGTTGCACCCAGCACCCTTTTCCCAGCTGATCTGTCTTTGAATGACGTATAAACAAACAAACTCCTGCATCTGAAACAAGAACATCCTGAAACATCAAACCCCAAGTTCCAGATTTATTGGCAAACACATATCGAAAAAATACATGTCTTTAAAACAAAAACCTAGCGAGTTAAAGGAAAACGGAGCAATTGGCAACAACCTAAAAGCAGATTTTATATCCGCCTTGGCCAACAACGCACCCTGCCCAAGCGCCGGATCACTTGAATAGCATCCTCGAAAGTGGAATAGCAAACTGAAGAAAGGGAAGCATCTATATCGTCATTCAAGGAGCTACCCGCTGGGAATGATAAATGGTGTATTAACCGAAAAGAATTGGGCTCCTTCTTTGGTACAAAACCTAGAGGGGAAATGTGGAAATTAGCGAAAGGTGGAGAAAGAAAAGGGCCTGCCACTCGTCCCTCCTCAACCTCTTTTAATATTTTTTTCCGGACAACCACAGAAAACGTATCCACTGATTTTAAGTTCCTTACTGGTTAGCAACCTATTCCCGCAAAGGCTGGCAAAGAAAAGGCATCCCTAAAACCCTCAGTTAAGAGACTGGCCTTCTCCTTGTCTGGATAAATTGCCAACCAATGGAACATGTTTTCCAGCCTCACTGGCATGCAGGCTCTTAGAAAAAAAATCCCTCTGAGAGTTGGAAGGACTGGTCTTTTTAAAAAATCTTGCCACAGGATGTGGACCTAAACAAAAAAAGCATTCATGCTTGAAAACAGCAAGAATTACCCCATTTACACTGACTCTCATTAAAGGAATAGCAGAATCCTTTCTTGTAAGGAGATTGGGTGACACTATTGGCCTGGGGCATTGGTTTTGGAGGTAAGGGTCTCTGAGGAACAATCAAGTTTAGCCAAAGGCCGACATCTTTCATGGCCCGCTGTAGGCTGGGATAAACCGCCAACTTCTGACGAAAAGATTTGTCATAGACAAACCATCCAAAACCACCAAAACTTTTGTAAGCCTCTAGGATAATCTCCAGGTGTTCAAAAAGGCCGCTGCAGCAGTCAGGGAATTTTTCTCCCTTTACGCTTGCGAATATGCAGAAAGCCTGTAGCCAGTTAAAAAAGGACCTGGCCACCGGCCTTCCGCCTGTCATCCTCTGATTTATTCTCAGCCTTCCTGTCTGTGTGCAGAAATTCCTTAGATGAGGGAAGTAATGACAGCATGTCAATGAATTCCCCCTTCCATATTTTCAACTTCACAGAGGTAGCTAAGTGAAAGCCAAGCGGTGATAAAGCACAGGGCATGACCTACCGCACAGCTGTCTCAGGAACAGGCTGGCTAAATAAATCTACTGACGGAGAGTAATCAGTTAAACATAGAGGAATATGTACACTGGAGGGAGCAGACATAGGAAAATTAGACCATACATTAGCAGGAGAAATTACAGATGAGGAAGGAGAGGCATGCTGAGATACCACCGCCTCGGCTATTTTAGAAAAGGAGGATAAGAGAGAGTCCAGAAGAGGAACAGTGCCACTATATGCAGCCTGAGGCAAATAGACAGGGTGTAATGCAGGGGTTAATTTACCTTGCAGCGGTGCCTCTGGTGCAATGTGGCATCTGTCCTGTAGATGGCGTCTGGATGGCTGCTTTGTCGTCCATTACAGCCGTTGGGATAGGAGCTGTGGGCACAGCTACACGCTGCCCACGACTGCCTTTGCGACCAGGTCTGCTTGGGGAGGAGGAGGGAGCTCGCTTGCCTCGGCCAGAGCTCCGCACCAAAGGAGTGGCAGCGGCATCTTCCTGACGACGGGACTCCTCCTATTTGGGCATCATAACTTCAGGCCATTCCGCCGCACGGCCGCGTCTTGATCTGGTGATGGGGGGTGTGCAGGCATCGGATGCCGCGTGTGTTGCCTCGGACGGCCCTTCCTCCGCATCCATGATCCGTTCCTTGGCAGAATCCCCCATGGCTAGGCAGCGGCGGATCCAGTCTTCTCCTCCAGCACTCTCTGCTCTCACAAGGAGTTCCCTAAGAAGCGAGTTCATGGCGGGCCCGCAGGAGCAAAGTCCAGTACCCAGCCAACAGCCCTAAACAGAGGCAGCTGCAGCCTTATATAGGGTCCAGATGTTTCCAGAACTTTCCAGCTTATCACCTGCTCTACCTTGACCAGTCAGAGCACACCTTTCCACAGGTACCTGGAATGATACTTAAAGGCAAAAGGCACACACATACACCAGGTTTTTTAAATGACACATTTTTTTTTGTCAGCAGAAGGCTAAGCAGAAGGGGGGAGGGGAGGCCGCGGGACCCATGTGCACGGGCCCAAATGAATTGTGCCCTATTATGCCATTCTCTACCATTCAGAACTTAGAGGAAAAAAGCCTTAAGAACATTCAACCAGAAGAATTAAAGAATATTCAACAAATAGAGAAATAACCTAACAATATATGCAGCAAAGTCTTTGCACTGTGTATAGTGTATAGAGATTCTTGTGCTCACCATCGCCTGTGTAATAAATCAGCTACTACAGAGAAAGAACTGCTATAGAGAAGTGGTACAATGTTGCAGAAACAGAACTACATTGTTTGACAAATTCACTGGACCAAAACTCTTCACAGATGAGCAACAGATCACCTAAGGCTCCCTTTACACTAGTGTGATTTTGGATGTGGCTTCAGTCACACAGAATCGCATGACAATGAAATAACATTGTTTTCAATGGGGCCCCATTCACACAAATGCAACTCAGCATGACACTATTTTGGAAAAAGTTTGGTACTACTTCTGTGTGATTCCAGTTAAATTTTGGCCCAACAGAATGTGCAAACCATATCCTAGTTGTATTCAAGTTGTACTACATAATTGCACTGACTGATCAAAATCAAATTGCAGCAATGCTAACTTAGTATAAAGTTGACAATGGCATTCAATTTCTGTAACCAGGGGTCCATCCTCTATAGCCGATCATTTTCTGCAGTAGTTGAGTGCAGATGTTTCCCTCACATAATTTTTATCTTCTGGATGAATATTTTAGCCTACAGTTTTAGGCTAGTTTCTCTGCTGAAAAAACATGTCATACTACAAGGGAAAAAAAAATAACTAGCTAAATCAAATAATATCATGTGGATATCAGAATTCAAATTGCTCAGTGCTCAAAAAATAAATACAATACAAAGTCCTGAATCCATCAATATTGTGCAAAAAAGTCCTTCCAAAATCTTCTTAGTTAAAATAATATGTGATAGTGATATTCAGTGCAACCACAACCCTTCCCTAATGGCCATACTCTATGCGATGGAGGTATAATATTGGCACCTCACTTTAAGCTGTGAACAGCTTTCCAACTTAGTGATCACCTTGATTTCTTCCTATATTTATATCTGCCTTCCTTTCAACAATGCTTGGTATGTAAGAGGATAAAATAAAAACCACATAGGTGGTCATTTACTATAGCTACAATAAATGATCCTGCAGTCCCGGAAAATAGTGCCCAATTAAGACTTCAACTCTCAGAAACTGGGCACACAAGCAAATGGAAATCAGCGCTATTGCCAGCGAACATGCCTGTCAGATCACATATGCCAGAATAGTGGAAGTCAATGGGGCTCAAACCTGCAAAATCCAAAGTTCTCACTGAAGGCTTATATGCAAGTTCTTTGCCATAAAAAGTGTATGGGGGCATAGGTCCTGCCCCATGTATCCCCATGGGGACATGTATCAATTGGATTTTTTTTTTAATTGCTGTTTTTTCAGGAGCAGTGATTTTTATAATGCTTAAAGTGAAACAATAAAAATGTAAAATTCCTTTAAATATCGTGGGGGTGTACTTAGTATGCCTGTACAGTAGCAAATATTTCCCATGTTTATTTCTGTACTGCAGCAAAATTACATTTCTAAAGGAAAAAGTGTAATTTAAATTGCTTGTGACTGTAATGTATTGCCGGTTCACAGCAATATAGAGTAAGAATCAAAGAAAAAAACTATGTAGGTTCCCCCACCAGGCCATACCAGGTCAGTCTAGTCTGGTATGGAAATGATATGGAAAAACAGAGAGAGCAACCGCGCTAATATATTAAACAATAAACAAACTAATGCTACTGAAATGATGCTCATATGTGATATGAGTGAAGCTGCACCTTACTGCATACATAAACAGTGATAACATAAAAGGAAAAAACAAGGTGCGCTACACTTAAGTGAAGTAACAGATTACCATCCAAAAGGCAAATAAAACTAATATATATCCAAAAATAATAGAATTATGCATATGGAAAAATAAAGTAAAATAAAATGTCCAAAGTCCTTTGAAGACGAAAGATCATTTCACCAGTGAATGAAAGAGAAAAAGTCCAGATTAATTAACATAAAATAGACGTGATAATCCAATAAAGAAAATCCTCCACCAAACGAGTGATGAATCTGCTTACCAGATTCCCAGTGGTCTCTTAATTAAAAGAAGACCCCAGGTAGCGTGTGGTTTAATGTTGTAGAGGACATGGAGTCTGTATAGGCATATCCAGAAGTCGATCACTGTAACACTCCCGTAGTGGAAAACTCGGTAATCGTACCACATGAAAGACACATAGGGAGCCGCAATAGTGTAAAACCGTATAAAATGTTTATTAAAAATAAAGACAAAAACACACTTACAAATTAGTAGTTTTGAAAAGGCTTGTCAAGCTGGAGCTCCGGCCGGAAGCAAACCAGACAACCCATCAATGGTGTGGAATAGGTGCAGTCAACGGGGGGTGATGCCGCTGTGAATACACGTTCCGCCCACGGAACGTGTATTCACAGCGGCATCACCCCCTGTTGACTGCACCTATTCCACACCATTGATGGGTTGTCTGGTTTGCTTCCGGCCGGAGCTCCAGCTTGACAAGCCTTTTCAAAACTACTAATTTGTAAGTGTGTTTTTGTCTTTATTTTTAATAAACATTTTATACGGTTTTACACTATTGCGGCTCCCTATGTGTCTTTCATGTGGTACGATTACCGAGTTTTCCACTACGGGAGTGTTACAGTGATCGACTTCTGGATATGCCTATACAGACTCCATGTCCTCTACAACATTAAACCACACGCTACCTGGGGTCTTCTTTTAATTAAGAGACCACTGGGAATCTGGTAAGCAGATTCATCACTCGTTTGGTGGAGGATTTTCTTTATTGGATTATCACGTCTATTTTATGTTAATTAATCTGGACTTTTTCTCTTTCATTCACTGGTGAAATGATCTTTCGTCTTCAAAGGACTTTGGACATTTTATTTTACTTTATTTTTCCATATGCATAATTCTATTATTTTTGGATATATATTAGTTTTATTTGCCTTTTGGATGGTAATCTGTTACTTCACTTAAGTGTAGCGCACCTTGTTTTTTCCTGGTATGGAAATGAAAGGGAACTCTACGCCAAAATGTAAAAAAAAAATGGCGCGGAGTCCCCCCAAAATCCATACCAGACCCTTATCCGAGCACGCAACCTGACAGGCCAGGAAGGGGAGAGGATAAGCGAGCGCCCCCCCCCCCCCCCCCCCCTGAACCATCCCAGGCCACATGCCCTCAACATGGGAAGGGTATTTTGGGGTACCCTCCAAAGCACGTTGTTCTCATGTTGATGGGGACAAGGACCTCATCCCCACAACCCTTGCCCGGTTGCCCTACCCTGTTTTTTTCCTTGATTTTTGAATAGCTGTATTCCACACCATAATTTTATTGAATAATTACATACCATTGCATGCATTTGAACAGTTAAAATAATGATGTGCATTCGCTAATTATGCTGCTGGGTACAATGTACATTTTCAAGAGGTGATACCATTGATACCATTGATGGGATTCAACCCCATTGCTTGAACCTTTGAAGGTAGCAGGGCATACCACTATGCTATGGAGCTTAGCACAATCATACACAGAAAATATTATTACTAATGTTTGATTCTTTTCATTCTAAACAATAATGTTTTACATTTGAGGCAAATACTATGGTAACAACCATGCTCGTGTGCCATTGGCTATTGGGGAGGGATGAGCGGAACACCCCCAGTTCTGTTTGCACCAGAAGTTTTGAACAGGCAACAAAATTGCAACACAATTGCGCAAACACCGTTAAAGTCTATGGGACACGAACATGAAAAATCAAAAGTGCTAATTTTAAAGGCTTATATGCAAGATATTGCCATAAAAAGTGGGGACCCAGGTCCCAGCTCAGGGGACATGTATCAATGCAAAAAACGTTTTAAAAAATCAACCATACAATCTGTATGTCTGAGTTTGCATCACACAGACATCACATGTGATTTGCAGTGTGGGGCAAATCACATCTGATGTCGGACAGCACAGCAGTGTGAACTGGTCCTAAGACTCCTTTCACACTTGTGCGACTTTTCCTGGGACTCCTGCATCCATAGACCTCAAGATTACACTGGCATTGCTTCAAATCACATCAAATTTGTGGCAAAAAGTGCTGCAAAATCACAGGACTTTCAGGTCGCACAAGTGTGAAATGGGCCTTTTGGACCTCAAGTTGCATGAAAAGTCAGCCAAGTGTGAAAGGAACCTAATGAGATTAATTGATAACACCTTTGAATTAGGCTCCATGTGCACTTGTGCGATCAATGCCTGTGTAATCTTGTGCGGTAAGCCAAAGTGTTGTTTTTCGGAAAAATATACAAGACCTGGGCTTCATTCTGTATCATAGCATTTCCCCAAAACTGAAATTCCAGTTTTAGTGGGCTGAATAAATAATGTATTTTGTTTTCTTTTATGTCCAATATAGTAGGTACAATATGTCTTATGGTAGTGTTTCTCAACCTTTTTAAAGACACTCTTTAAAATGAGCCCAATTCCATTGCACCCCATCCTAAAAACAAAACAAAAACAAAACTAATAGTTTTACATAAAGCAACAACATTCACACATATAGGACATCCAGCATTAGAGGTGATTAAATTTTTTATTTTTACAAAGCAAATACATATTTTCACGTTGGTACTGGCTAGTATTCCAGTGTCTCTTCCTCATTTAGCTATATGAGCCCAGTGCTGAAAGAAGGGGGCAAACACAACATGTCCTCTATTGCCCACTGTCCCCCTTAACAACCTATTACATCATTGGTTGTTTGAATGCTAGCAGCTGGTTCACACAGTGCCCACATTTGTGACTTTGTAATAAGTCAGCAGGCTTTATCCACCTGCTGACTTGTTTTCAACTTTAAGGCATTTTGCCAGGGAACCCCTGATGAACTCAGAAGGCACCCTGGTTGAAAAAGGCTGTCTTAAGCCACGTACTCACGGTCGGTCAAAACCGATGAAAACGGACTGAAGAACCGTTTCATCTGTCCAAACCAATCGTGTGTGGGCCCCATTGGTCAGTTATCATTCGGTCAAAAAAAAAAAAAGAGAACTTGCTTTAAAATTTAACCGATGGACTGATAACCGATAGGTCAAAACCGATGGTTAGAATGCAAAAGCATCGGTTAAAAAGCCGCACATGCTCAGAATCAAGTCGACGCATGCTTGGAAGCATTGAACTTAGTTTTTTTCTGCACGTTGTTGTGTTTTACATCACCACGTTCTGACACAATCGTTTTTTTAACTGATGGTGTGTAGGCACATCAGACCATCAGTCAGCTTCATCGGTTAACCGATGACAATGGTCCTTCGGACCGTTCTCATCGGATGGACCGACCATGTGTACGCGGCCTTAAAGGACAGCAGTATTTGGTATAGTGTTAGACACAATTAACCTGTTTGCATTCGCTCAGGATAGCAACCCAAACATAAATAAATAGTTTATGCTATATGACAGATGCATGTCTACACCGCCACATTATCTACACTGCCACAAGGTTCCTAAAGAGAAGCACTTTTTTGCATTTTCCTTGAATTTTTAATACATATACCATGTCATCTTGCACTTATGAAAACTTTCATAACATGGCAGTTGAGGGGACCAATTGTTTACCTGGATATTTCATTGGCTTTTGCAGCTTTTTGATAACAATTAAGAGCCCAGTTATTCCAAGAAATGTATGTTAACCACTTCAGCCCTGGAAGAATTGGCTGCTCAATGACCGGGCCATTTTTTGTGATTCGAGACTGCACCGCTTTAACTGACAATTGCACGGTCGTACAATGCTGTACCCAAACAAAATTTACATCCTTTTTTCCCACAAATAGAGCTTTCTTTTGGTGGTATTTGATCATCGCTGCGATTTTTTTTTGCGCTATAAACAAAAAAAAAAAAGCGTACATTTTGAAAAAAACACAGTATTTTGTACTTTTTGCTATAATAAATATCCAAATTTTTTTTTAAAAAAAAGCAAATTTTTTTCTCAGTTTAGGCTGATATGTATTCTTCTACATATTTTTGGTAATAAAAATCACAATAAGTATATATTGATTGGTTTGCGCAAAAGTTATAACATCTACAAAATAGGGGATAGATTTAGAGCATTTTTATTGTTATATTGTTACTAGTAATGGCGGCGATCTGTGATTTTTATCGGGACTGCGACATTATGGCGGACACATTGGATACATTGGACACTTTTGACACATTTTTGGGACCATTGGCATTTATACAGCGATCAGTGCTCTAAAAATGCAATGATTACTGTAAAAATGTCACTGGTAAGGAAGGGGTTAACACTCGGGGACGATCAAGGGGTTAATTGTGTTTCCTATGTGTGTTCTAACTGTAGTGGGATGGCAGTGACCTAGAGGAAATTACAGATTGTGTTTCCTAGCTATTAGGAACTCGCGATCTGTCTTTCCTCAGCTCACAGAACAGAGATGTGTGTTTCCACACACGCACGTTCCTGTTCTGCCACTCATGCCCGCGATCGTTCGTGGATGGCGGTCATCGCGACTGCCAGTCACGAGAATCGTCATGCATTGGGCGTGCGCCTGCTAGCCCACTTAAAGTGACCGAAGTACAGCTATGATGGTTCACGCAGTATAACTGTGGTGGCTGGTCTGTAGGCAATTAAAATACAGTATTATAAACATAATCAAACTATATTACAATTATTACATATTTTTTCTGGGATTGAGATGAAAATACCAAGGGGGGGATATGAAAAATCATAGGGATATAGTCTTTGCTTTTATGATTCTTGCTTGTGCTTTTATTGTCACTAAATCAGATCTTTAAAAATGAATGTTTAGATAAACCAAAGTCATTTCCTTGTCATTACTGAAACATCTCTGAACCATGAGAATATTCATTGATATCTCTGCCCAGAAAACTCACAGCTTGGCGCTGTAATAATATCTATATTGCATATTGTAGCTATAGTTTCTTCTACGGGCCTGTACAGGAGGTACCTAACCCAAATACCATTTGTTTTTTGTTTTTTTGTATATTGTAATATGTAAGAATGATTAGGTAACACATGACTACTTGACTGGTAGAACTTTTATGAAAGCTATGAATTAGGAAGTATAAAAATCTCAATACAGTGCTCTTGGCAAAGGCATTAAGGGCTCTCTTTACAATATTTGTATTTTTTTCCCCATAAAAGAAACATAACTTCATATACCTTTTCTAACATTTGCTGCATGTGCTAGAACCAGAATTTGGAGCTCCACTTTATATTGAAACTGAATTAATAAAACATGCAGGCATAAACAAAAGGTTCACTTATATGACTAGATAGGGTGTTTTTGACTATGTAATTATTTATAGTGCCAGGTGTAATGTCTGCAATATATATAAAACTTCTGACCTTCTAGGTATTTTCTTCCCCTCAGTTTTTGAAGAAGCAGGCAGAAAAAAAATTGAGATTCTAATGAAAGAGGATTGTGACAAACCCACCGAGGACAGGGGCTTTTGGAGAAGACTAGGGGCAAGCTTCCTTCCCACTGATTATGGCCCATGGAGAGAGCAGACCATTCTCTAATGATGGACCACCACTTAATGGACGCTGAGAGCCCTTATACAGACTGGGTTGGAGAGGCTCTTTCACTTAGAACATACACTCAAGATATTTATCAACCATAATCCTCAAGGGATCTATGAAAATAAATGAATTTCACTGTACCAGACTGCTGGGACTTTTCATGTCCTCTAATGACTTGTCTACTGGACAGAATACACAAGTTTGTGTATATCCTAGGGCTGTTACTGATTACAATTTTTGTGTTTGATTAATCGTTTTTTTTAATCGATTAATCGACTAATTTCGATTAATTATAACACACATACAGAACTACTTTTAGCTCATCTCCCTGCAGGCTGATTTCCAGTGCAGCTACCAACCACTGGAAAAATGGATAGCAGGATACAAAACACACACAAAGGCAGCGCTTGATGGGAATAGCATTACAACTTTTATAATCTTCAGATAGGTAACAAAATAAATATTGCACTGGAGATGAAATCGATGCAGCTACATAAACTGTAAAAAATGGTGCGCATAATACCAAACGGTAGCAAAAGCAGTCATAAAAACATGTAGCTAAGTATGATACTGGTATAAAAATGTGTACAACGATACCACTGCTGAATCCAGATAAGGAGAGGTTAACATCAGTCCGTCGGCATGTAGATGTCCCGTGAAGGGTACTATCACAACTCCCAGTGAATGGCTGTAGAATCCCAGGTTGATAGAGGGAAGTGATAGAGGGAAGTGTAACAGCCCTTGCGTGTGGCAGATATTAAGCTCCCGCCGGCATGCAGATATGAAGGCACAGCAAAGGAGCCCTTCAGATGGACACGGCAAGCCCTGCTGGTGTCTGTGACGTCACCGGATCTCCAACGGAACTCCCAAAAGGCCCGGAAGCTGTCAGAGAGGTGAGTACCAATCAAAAGAATTTTGATCGATCAAAATTTTTTTGATCGATCAAAAAAATTAAAGATTAATCAAGGAATTAATATTTAATCTCCACAGCCCTAGTATATCCCATTATTAATTGGGTCACTCATTGTTTCTGTCTGTCTGCTAGCATTGCGTCCCCTCTACCTTGTTAGAAAACTATTGTGGGGTGTGATATGTTAATGTTAATTAGCTTATGGGTTAATTAAATCATTGTCAGCTATTAGTTGCTAGATGTGGAATAGCATATATTATATGTTGGTTGTTCCTTATTAATGTTAAAGGAGAAGTCCAGCCTGAGATTTTTAGGCTGGGTTTCTCCTCTGGGTCACAGGAGTGCAATTAATTTTGCACTCCTGTGACCCATTTTCAGCGGAGATTGGGCTAAAGTCCGCTCTCCGCTGACGCCACTGCCATCAGTCAAAGCAGTGCTTCATCCTTACTTCCCAAGTCTGGATCCGCCAGCTGCCTTGATTGATGGCAGGCTCAGCATCTCAGCGAGCCACTGAGATGCTGAGATGGCTGCTCCCCACCCCTCCACAGCTCATCGCTCCAGTGAGTGTGGAGAAGCAGAAAAGAGAGACGCTGACTGACAGTCAGCAGCTCTCCTCTCAGGGTTCTGTGAAAACCGAGCTATGAGTGATGTTTGGTGGCTCAGTTCTCAGTGCAGAGATGGCAGGGGACAGATGCAGCATCGGTCTGATGCTACATCCACATAAGTAAGTATAAATCAAAGTAAAAAAAAAACATACTTCTCTTTTAATTATATTCCTGTGTACAGTCTCCTTTGCATACGATAATGTGATGAGGCTCACCTGATCTGGTGTACTGTTAATTTTGTGTGAGTTTTCAATAAACAGTTCCAGTTCTCATCTAAGCTATTGCCGGCTAGTCTTGGATGGTCAGCTATAATATCTGGTTCCTATGTCCAGACTGAAGGAAGATATATCTTGACAGAAGCACTCAAACTGGGTTCTGGACGGTTCAGTCACAGGGTTAAATTCAAATATGCATGACAACAAAGCAGTATGTATTTTACATTGAAGCATTTTAAGCTTTCTGATCACTAGTGGATAAAAACATACACAAAAATAAAAAGAACAACTGAACATCCATATATCCTAGTAAAAAGAATAGGTTATGGTGGAAAATTATGGTTTACTAGAAGACTGGTAACAGGCGAACCAATTTCATCCAGCTGGCCTATACCAAGAGACCTGTAATTACAGACATCTTTTCATGACATACTACTGGTTCTTCAGTGTTTAAAGAATATGGAATTCAACAGCAGAAGAAACAGGTAATTGAAACTACAGTGACCCAAGCTCATCAAATCTTGATGACTGCAGATTACACATATTTGTTCAGTCTTTCAAGACTGCATCTTCACGACACACATGGAAAAGTCAGAATTATACATACCGTATACAGCAAGGATCCATTAAGATGATGTTGGACAAGAAGTTTGGAGCATGAATATGCTGTTGGCAAACCTGCAGAAACAGTATGATGTTGTAGAATTAGTGTGGATTAAAATCCCTGTGAAACACTGCCATTATCTTACTGAACCCATTCTGTGAAGAATGCAGGTTATTCCAGTCCTACTCTGTATTAGATATAAGTGTATCAAATAAAGTAGTAAATCATTTGCACACCTTTGCATGTATATACGCAATATATCGCAGAAGTTGGTGTCCCATGGTTGTTTTATCCAAATAATAAGCAATGTTATCAGCATTTAAAGTTATGTAAATCTGTGGACAAAAAAATGCAAAGTGATACCATGTTTCTTATGGACTTTACTGGCACCCACATGGATGCCGTCGGCCAGTATCCATCCAGACTGTCACAAGGGACAGGGGATGGATTGGGGAGCCTTTCTATGCCCCCATGAATGCCATGAGGCCGCCCAGCAGAGGCCGGGTGATGACGTCATGTCACCGCGTATCCCCACCATCAATCGTGCATGCACAAGATGGCACCAGCGCGATAGGGTTATCTCCTATCCCTGTCAGACTGACTGCCATTACAGCAGGGATCCCAAGCCTATCAGCCCCAGGGCACACAAAAGGAGAGGGTTTAGACCATGCCCAGAAGGGCGTGAAATCAAGGGGAGCATAAGTCGCAACCCATACACACAGTCCGCCATAACATTGGAGTCCAAATGATCAACATATATATATGTATCACAATATCAGCATGCTATGTAATCATCACAAGATCAAATAATATTAATCACTCTTTCCCTACGGACTCATACTTTTGCCCAACCCCCCTTACACCAAAGAGAGGAAGATTTTACAATAATATTCTAATAAATAGAAGATGCATATACAAATGTCTTTGTTTGTTATAGTACTTTGTTAGCCTTACTAAGAAATTAGATATCATTAGCCTATATCTATTATGATAAAGGAATATATTGGTATAGGTAGTACTCCTTATAACAACCTAGGTCCATGATATCAAGTGCAGACATTATCTAGATATAGGGGAGGAGATAGGACAACAAATTTATTTAAAGATATGGCTTGGAACGAATGGCCTCATTGAGGCCAGGTGGTATAGTAGAACAGATATATCCAACTTGTTTCGTGCTGTCAATTTTTTTGATCAAATTTCCCCCCCTGAATTGGTGTCTCATTTATGGCTAAAGCAATGAGTCTGCCAATAGGTGTAGAAAGTCTGTTGTTTTAGGCATAGTATATACTGTATGGTCTTTAATTCGAAATGAAGCAGTCATTGCGAGTATATAATTTGCACACTTTTACCTATATATATATATATATATATATATATATATATACGCAATGTACCACAGAATTTGGTGTTCAATGATAGTTTTTTAAAAGGATAAGCAATGTTATCAGCGATTAAAATTATGTAAATCTGTGTTTATCTTTTATTGTGCTAATAACCATCTTGCACATTATTTTATCCTTTAGGCTGCACTGCAATATGCCAGTCATGGTTCCGATGACTTTCCTTTTCTGAACTGTAGACAATTTTCTTTTAATGGTTTAATCACTTTTTGTCATTCCCTTGTGTTTCTAAAACTCATAAAATTAATTTGTGTTGAGTTTCAAATAAAGCATAGTAGTCAGTTAATCACTACAGTAAGTTATTACAGAGCTGATATACACTCTATTTAAACAGAAGAATGCCCTGTATACATCACCCTGTAATGAGTGACTTTGTTCTCTGTATCTCGCAATTATCCGGAAGAAATCCCAAGTGATAGATTTTTACCTTTACAGCAGTTAAAGAGAGTAGAGTAGAAAAAGTATGCAATCAGCCATGTTTTCTCTCATAAACTGTCAGTTGGAATGGGTCATAAGATTCACCCTCAATTACTTAGGCTTAATGTAAACGGGATGTTTTAAAAGCTCCCCTGAACGATTTGACTTGACAGATAGTAAGCAATGTTTAAAAACATCAGTTTTGCAGCGTTTAGCCGTGTTCGCGTTTAGGAGCGTTTACAATTTTTTTTTTAAATAGTCAAAATGTATCTCCATTAAAAACTCATGTAAATAAAACGCGGCTAAACGCAAGTTACCGCGTTTACAAGCTCTTACAGGCATTTGGCGTTTAAAATGTCTTTGAACATCCATCTTGAACGCATATTTTTTGCTTTACAAAAAATGCTTCTAAACTCAACCTCCTTGAAACAATTATAAGCGACCCTGTGTACATGTACTGACAAGATAACATAGAGGAGAGTTCAGGGGCAGCTGAAAAAATGCCCAACTGCTCCTAAACGTCCGTTTAGCAGCAGCAGTGTACATAAAGCCTTATTTGTTGGTTGTTCTAAGGCCTCATGTACAAAACAGCTGCTAAACTGAAGTTTAGAAAAGGGAAATTTGGGACTTTAAATGAAGTGCATGGGTATTGCACCTCCATCCCTAGTTCAGAAAAAAAGGGGGAAATTTGGGACTTTGAGTGAGGCTGCAGACATGGTGCGGGTAAAAAAAGGGGGTACATATTTATTGATCATAGAAATGCATAACATGTGTCAACATCCAGAAAACATGTAAACGAAACATGTAAACAAACAATCAAAATGAAAAATTCGAAAATTCGAAATTTTGAAAATCGAAAATGAAAAATTCGAAAATTACAAAAAAAAATTAAAATTCGAATTTCCGAAATTCGGAAATATGAAAATTCGGAAATTGAAAAATTCGGAAATACGAAAATTCGGAAATACGAAAATTCGGAAATTAAAAATTCCGAAATTCGGGAATTAAAAAATTCGGAAACTCGAAATTTCGGAAGTCCGAAAATTCGGAAATGGAAAAATTCGGAAATACGGAAATTCGGAAATTCGAATTTTCGTAAATCCGAAAAATGGGAAATTCGTAAATTTGAAATTTTCGGGAGTCCGAAAATTCGGAAATAGAAAATTCGGAAATAAAAAATTCGCCAAAACGAAAATTCGAAATTAACGAATTTCAGAATTTTCGTTAAAAAACGAATTAGAAACTAAACGAATTGCACATGTCTACAAAGAGTACAATTAATCAAATATAATGCCGTGAAGGCATATACAGCATCCCTGGTAGCCCAACGTGTTTTGTGTATATAACACTCTTCATGGGCGGATGCTTTAAGTATCTAGGAAAAAATATTGTGGTAAGATATAAAGCCACCAGGTAAACAATAGTTATCCCATAATGGCATGTATTTAGTGTATCCCGTATGATGTGTAATTATACGAATCATTTCCCAAAGCTTATGGATTAAGAAAAAAGTTGGAATTTTTCTCTTCCTATAGAATTGATGGGATACTATTTGTTGTACCAATGGATATGGTTTAAATTGAGTCATTATAATATTGTGTATAGGGTCTTGATTATCTACCTCCTCCCATCCACTCCAATGCTGAAGTTGTGCTGCCATATAATAAAATCTTGCATTGGGGATCGCTATTCCTCCCTGATCCTTTCCTTGTTGCAGGGTTTCCAATTTAATTCTTGGTTTTCCGTATTTCCATATGAGATCTCTAAAGGTTGCATCAATTGTTCTAAATAATTTTAATGTTAACCAAGCTGGGCAGTTATGTAGAAAATATAGCAATTGGGGCAGCCACGCTATTTTCACCAAGCTTGCCCTTCCAATTATTGTCAATGGAAACCTACACCAGATTTTACCTTGTTGCCTGAATCTTGCGACAAGGGGTATAATATTGTTATCTATATAATTGTTAACCTGTGGGGTTATTATCACCCCTAAATACTTTAAAGATGTAACATATTTCAGTTGGTGATTTTGGTGTGGAAGCTCCAATTGCACTGGGTCTATAGGGTCTATAGGCATAATCACTGATTTGTCCCAATTCATTTCAAACCCTGAGAATATCCCATAGGTATCAATAAGTGAGATGGCCACAGTCAAAGATATGTATGTATCTTCTAAAAATAATAAAGCATCATCAGCAAAAATACCTATTTTTTCCTCTAGCCCATTTCTGCGAAATCCTACAATATCCGAACAATTTCGGATAGCCTCCGCAGCCAAAGCAAAGAGGAGTGGGGACAGGGGGCAATCCTGTCTAGTCCCTCTTTCCAGCAGAAATGGAGAAGAGACTGATCCATTAATCTGTACTCTTGCACTCAGGGCGCTATATAGTAATTTTATCCACCTTATAAATCGTGGTCCTATTCCAAATTGTTCTAGACATGCCCATAGGAAATCCCATTCTATAATATCAAATGCTTTAGTTGCGTCTAATGACATGATGTCTCTATTCCCTTTATTGTCTACAGGTAATTGTAGATTTAGAAACATCTTCTTCATCTCCAATGTTGTGGAGCAGAGAGGGGAGAGAGGCAGGCCATCTTGGATTTGTTCGGCAGCTGGCTGGGTCAATAGGCCATTATTTTCTGGAGTGTCTATCCCCCTTTTCGTTTGGCACACATCATGCCAGACTGCAGGGGGCTGAGGAGGGTCCCTGGATGCTATTCTGGTCCAAAAATGAGGTCCTGTTGCGCTGTTATGTGTCGCTGAATCCCGGGCTGCCACAGAGCTCAGAGGATAATGTAAATGCTGCTTGGATGTTTAAATTTCGCGGTCTCATCCTGGTCCCGTTCCGTGATGTGCGTTTCCCAGCAGCCTATCACAGATGTCTTCTCATCCTCGATATCAGTTTCCCAGCAGACACTGGGAAACTGAGTCAGAGGATGAGAGGACATCCGTGATATGCTGCTGGGAGATGCCTATAATGGAACAGGACCAGGAGTAGACCACGACATTTAAACAATGGATGCCCGGAGCCTGACAAGATTTTCAGGTACACTGAGTCCAGTAAAAAAGGGCTGAAAAACTTGGCTTATACTCGAGTATATACGGTAATAAAAATGGCATAAATCTACACCTATTTTGTAGACGCTATAACGTTTGCACAAACCAATCAATATAGGCTTACATATCAGCCTAAACTAAGGAGAAAAATATAAAAAAAAATGGGATATTTATTATAGCAAAAATGTAAAAATATTGGGGCAGATCCTCAAAGAAATTACGTGGCGTATCTCTTGATACGCTGCGTAATTTCAAATTTTGCGCGTCGTATCTTTGTTTTGGTATCCACAAAACAAGATACGACGGCATCTGTGTTAGATCCGACAGGCGTACGTCTTCGTACGCCGTCGGATCTCAGATGCAATTTTTCGGCGTCCGCTAGGTGGCGTTCCTGTTGTAATCCGCGTTGAGTATGCAAATTAGCTATTTCCGACGATCCACGAACGTACGACCGGCCGTCGCATTTTTTTACGTCGTTTCCGTTCGGCTTTTTCCCGGCGTAAAGTTAAAGCTGCTATATGGTGGCGTACTCAATGTTAAGTATGGCCGTCGTTCCCGCGTCTAATTTTGAAAATTTTACGTCCTTTGCGTAAGTCGTCCGAGAATGGGGCTGGACGCCATTTACGTTCACGTTGAAAACAATGACGTCCTTGCGACGTCATTTGGAGCAATGCACCCTGGGAGCTTTTACGGACGGTGCATGCACAGTTCGTTCGGCACGGAGACGCGCTTCATTTAAATGAAACACGCTCCCTACCCGCCCAATTTTAATTACGCCGCGAGAGATACACTACGCCGCCGTAACTTACGGAGCGAATTTGTTGAGGATTCAAACCAAAGCCAAGTAAGTTACAGCGGCGTAGCGTATCTTACATCTGCGCCGGGCGCAGTGTATGTATGTGGATCTGCCCCATTGTGTTTTTTTCAAACTTGTCACTCTTCTTTTGTTTATAGCGCAAAAAAATAAAAACCGCAGAGGTGATCAAATACCACCAAAAGAAAGCTCTTGGGTACAGTGTTGCATGACCGTGCAATTGTCATTCAAAGTGTTACAGCCCTGAAAATTGAAAATTGGCCTGGGCAGGAAGGGGGTTGAACATGCCCTGTATTGAAGTGATTAAAAGCATTTCTCTGTGGATGTATTCACCTTTAAAGTGGACCTGAAGTCATTTGGATATCTAGATGTGTCCACAGCCCCATAGTTGTATATTTAGGTGCAAGGGTGTCCTTGTTTCCACTTTATTTATTTTGTAATCAAATCAGCAGTCATTGATGGGGAGGATGAAATTAGGAGGCTTATGCCGCATACACAGGATCGGAAATTCCGACAAGAAAAGTCCTATGTGAGCTTTTGGTTTGAAATTCCGACCGTGTGTATGCTCCATCAGACTTTTGCTTTTGGAATTGAGATTGAGAGCTGGTTCTCAAATTTTCAGACAGAAAAAAAATTAAGTTCGTCTGTAGCAATTCCGACATGCAAAATTCCGACACATGCTCGGAAGCATTGAACTTCATTTTCTCGGCTCGTCGTAGTGTTGTACATCACCGCATTCTTGACGGTCGAAAGTTCAGAGAACTTTTGTGTGACCGTATGTATGCAAGCCAAGCTTGAGCGGAAAATCCGATAGTGTGTACCCGGCATAAGCCTTGCATCTACCAAGATGGCTCTCTTTGCATAGAGACACAGTGCAGAACAAGATATGGTAATTCAGTAATGGCAAAAGATCAGCTGTAGAGAGCATAATGCCAATAATAATGACTAATGCTTTGCTCTATGTTTGTATTTTTTTGGACACAACTCTCCGAGTTTAAATGAAACCGTCTGCATTCATCTAAACCTAATTACCAAGATTTTTGAACACTATTTTTATTGATGTTACTAACAAACTTTGAATTTCTTCCTTCTTTTTACAAGTAAAATGGATGTAATAAAAGCAAATACTAGAAACTATTTTAATTTCCGAGCATGCGGCCAGAGGGTAAAAACTAATTAGAGAAACTAATTAATTAGGTGAAGGAATGAAATAGCTGTGAGGAGCTGCCATACTGAACACATCAACCAAACAATGTTTTCATCTCTAATTTTGAAAAACAAGATATTTTGGTAGGCTGGATTGTCAGCATTTATTTGTGGGATTAATAGATTATTGAGTTTTTAAACCTTTTGCATTTAGATTGGATGTTTTTATCATTTGCATGGTTTGCTCATTTCACAAACCTGACTCAGAGGAAACCTCCTTTGTTGTATGTAGCAACATGAACCTATGCCCATTATTTACAGCTCCTTTATAAGCAACATGGGGGCCATTAGAAGTATCCGTGAGTGTAAGAAAAGAAAAGGAGAGTAGAGAGACTGCACATTATCAATTTCCAGCACTATAGCACCTGGAGCAGCACTGAAGGCTACTACTTGCAGGTGGTGTTAGACCCTATCCCATTATTTGGGAATTATTTCCAACCACAGGTTTTATATATATATATATATATATATATATATATATATTGTACAGGACGCCATGGCTGGGTCCTGGAAGGACGTTATATTTCCCCTCTGTTTGGACTGTGGTGCCTTTAAGGGAATGGAAAGGGTTAACGCACCTGTGTAAGGAAGTAGTTTAAAGCAGACAGGAAGTGCAGGTGAGAGGGAAGCAGTGTAGGAGAGTGCAATGCATGGTGAATGGTGGACAAGGAAAGCTGTGGAAGCTATGAAAAGCTGTGAAAAGCTGTGAAAGGACTTGGCAGTGTCCTGCCTAAAAACCTGCTACTGAAGGACTTACCTGGAAGGACTGTTTAACTGCGATAGCAGTTCTGAGCTGTACAAGTCGGTGAGACTGTTATTTCTTTTGTTTTTGCTGCTGCTAAGCCATTTAAGTTTAATAAACCATAGTTTTGATTTAAGAAGCCTGTGTCCTGCGATCAAGCTGGTCCCCCAAACATTACACTGGTGCTCGAATGCGGGCAGGACTGAATAACAGGCATAAGAAGAGGAAAAAAAAAAAAAAAAAAAAAAAAAAGTTTTTTTTTTCTGTTGCATTGGACTTTATATTGAACTAACATTTAAAGGGACAGTACATTGAATTTATGTCCTGGGTTAAAGCTGCACAAACATTGAAAGTTGAAGCAATGGACGAGCTAATTAAACAGCTGACCCTGGCTAACATACAAGCGCAAACTTACCACAAAGAGGCGCTGGCTCTGCAGCAAGAAAATACTCGCCTGTTGGTGGCCCAGTTAGCAGCCCAGCAAGCAGCCCAGCAAGGGGTTATGCAGGCTCAGGTGACTGCCTTAAAGGAAGCGGTGCAACAGCTGTCTCAGGTTCAGGAGCCAGCGGCTGTTGCCCCTGGCAACCAGGTGACTGTGAGGGCAAGCCATTTTCTACAGAAGTTGTCCCTGAGCGATGATGTAGAGGCATTTCTTGCTACGTTTGAGAGGACAGCGGAGAGAGAAGGATGGTCTCAGGACCAATGGGCCGGCCTCATTGCTCCTTTTCTCACTGGAGATCCTCAAAAAGCCTACTTTGACCTGCCACCAGATGATGCTAAAGACTATCAAAAGCTAAAGGCAGAAATTCTGGCTCGTCTGGGGGTGACTACGGCCGTTCGGGCCCAACGTGTACACCAATGGAAATATCGTCCAGATCGGCCACCCCGGTCTCAAATGCATGACCTGGTGCAACTAGTAAAAAAATGGCTGCAGCCTGAGGTGTTGTCTGGCCCCCAAATTGTGGAGCGGGTCGTGCTGGACCGATACCTGAGGTCCCTGCCAGATGACCTCCAACGGTGGGTCAGCCATGGAGACCCCAAAACAGCAAACCTCCTTGTTGAGATGGTGGAACGATATACAGTGGTGGAGGACCTGCTCGGACCTACCAAGCGCATAGGGCCTAGTCTGCCACGGCCTGTTCGACCAACTGCTGCCCTTCGAAAGGATGTTCCACGGAGCCCTGGGACAAACACCCCGGAAGGCCAAGAGACACTCCCGGTACCTTCGCAGCGTTCTGTTCCTGTTCGGAGAGGAGGGGATGTACAATGTTGGCGATGTCATTCCTGGGGTCATACCCGGGCACACTGCCCACTGCAAGAGGAGCCCATGGAATGCGGGGTTCTTCGGAGGGGGTCTTTTTGTGCCCACAAAGTGTGCACCACACACCTCGACCTGGATGAGGAAAAGTTTGAGTGTGAAGTCCAAGTGAACCACCTCCCTGCCCGGGCTTTGTTGGACTCTGGAAGCATGGTAACCCTGGTTCATCCTAGAGTGATTGGGAAGATCGGTCCGGTAAGAAAAACTTTACGGGTGGTATGCATTCACGGGGACTGGTTTCCCCAAGGAAATACTCACAGACCAGGGTACAGACCAGGGTACCCCGTTTATGTCAAGGGTTATGGCCGATGTGTGTAAGCTGTTCCGGATTAAACAGCTACGCACATCGGTCTACCATCCCCAAACGGACGGGTTGGTGGAACGCTTTAATAAGACCCTTAAATCTATGCTCAAGAAAGTGGTACAAAGGGATGGGAAAGATTGGGACTGCCTGTTACCAGCTCTCCTGTTTGCTATCCGGGAAGTGCCCCAGGCCTCCACGGGTTTTTCGCCCTTTGAGTTGGTATATGGGCGGAGACCTCGCGGACTTCTTGACGTGGTTAAAGAGGAGTGGGAAAGTGAACCTGTTCAGCATAAGAGTGTCCTGGAATATGTCTCCCAAATGCAGGAAAGGATCCAAACCGTGATGCCGCTAGTCAAAGAGCATTTGCAAAAAGCCCAGGAGGCTCAACGACGGGTCTATAACAGGGCTGCTAAAATAAGGCACTTCCAAGTGGGGGATCGAGTAGCGGTGCTAATTCCCACTGTGGAAAGTAAGTTCTTAGCCAGGTGGCAAGGACCCTTTGAAGTTGTGGAAAAAGTGGGAGAGGTCAATTATAGAGTCCACCAGCCAGGCAAGAGGAAACCGTATCAGATATATCATGTCAACTTGTTAAAGCCCTGGACAGACAGGGAACCGGTGACCTCCCTGGCTAGTGCAAGGCTTGAGCCACAGGTTGGGGTGGAGAGTGTCCAAGTAGCAAATACCCTATCTAAATACCAAAGTCAGCAGGCAAAGGAGTTCTTGCAGAGAAATAAAGAGAAGTTTTCAGACTTGCCGGGGCTAACTAGTATCATAGAGCATGATATTATCACGGAACCTGGAGTCAAAGTTTTTGTCAGGCCCTATCGCATCCCAGAGGCTCAAAGGAAGGCCGTTTCAGAGGAAGTAAAGAAGATGCTGGACCTGGAGATCATTGAGGAATCGCAGAGTGAGTGGTCGAGCCCGATTGTGTTGGTACCAAAGCCCAACGGGACTCTGCGATTCTGCAATGATTTCCGGAAGCTTAATGAAGTTTCACGGTTTGATGCCTACCCCATGCCCCGGGTAGATGAACTTATTGAGAGACTAGGTCCAGCTAGGTATATCACAACATTAGACCTTACCAAGGGGTATTGGCAAATCCCATTAACTAAGGCTGCTAAAAAGAAAACTGCTTTTTCTACTCCAGAGGGGAGTTTTCAGTACAAAAGAATGCCTTTTGGACTGCAAACTGCTCCAGCCACGTTCCAGCGAGCAATGGATAGGATTTTACGACCTCATCGGGAGTATGCCTCAGTGTACTTGGACGACATAGTCATTTTTAGCAGAGACTGGGAGTCACACTTGCCCAAAGTCCAGGCAGTACTGGACTCTCTCTGGAAAGAGGGGTTTACAATAAACCCTGAAAAATGTGCTTTGGGAATGGAGGAGGTGAAATACCTGGGCTATATTGTGGGTAGAGGGGTGGTGAAACCTCAGGTCAGCAAGGTAGAGGCTATAAAGAGTTGGCCCCGCCCCCTCACAAAAAAGCAGGTACGTGCATTCCTGGGCATGGTGGGATACTACAGGAGGTTCGTACCCAACTTTGCCACATTGGCGGCTCCATTGACCGATCTGACTAAGGGTCGGAAATCGGTCATGGTGGAGTGGAATGCAGACGCTGAGAAGGCTTTTTTGGTGCTCAAGTCAGCACTGTGCCAACACCCTGTCTTGATAGCGCCCAATTTTTCAGAAGAGTTTGTTGTCCAAACTGATGCTTCCGATGTAGGATTGGGAGCTGTGTTGTCACAGGTTGTTTGTGGTGAGGAACACCCAGTAGTCTTCCTCAGTAGAAAGTTGACACCAGCGGAGAAAAACTACGCTATTATTGAAAGAGAGTGTCTGGCCATTAAGTGGGCTCTGGATTCCCTCAGGTATTACCTCTTGGGGAGGAAGTTTAGGCTCATTTCTGATCATGCCCCTTTAACATGGATGAGGCAGGGTAAAGGGACTAATGCCAGGATTACACGTTGGTTCCTGGCGCTCCAAGAATTTAAGTTTGTAGTGGAGCATAGGCCCGGGAGACTGCATCAAAATGCAGATGCCCTCTCCCGAGTCCATTGTTTGAGCTCCACTGTTGCCTCCACCTCCTTGGCGTTGGGGCACAGGGGGGGGATATGTACAGGACGCCATGGCTGGGTCCTGGAAGGACGTTATATTTCCCCTCTGTTTGGACTGTGGTGCCTTTAAGGGAATGGAAAGGGTTAACGCACCTGTGTAAGGAAGTAGTTTAAAGCAGACAGGAAGTGCAGGTGAGAGGGAAGCAGTGTAGGAGAGTGCAATGCATGGTGAATGGTGGACAAGGAAAGCTGTGGAAGCTATGAAAAGCTGTGAAAAGCTGTGAAAGGACTTGGCAGTGTCCTGCCTAAAAACCTGCTACTGAAGGACTTACCTGGAAGGACTGTTTAACTGCGATAGCAGTTCTGAGCTGTACAAGTCGGTGAGACTGTTATTTCTTTTGTTTTTGCTGCTGCTAAGCCATTTAAGTTTAATAAACCATAGTTTTGATTTAAGAAGCCTGTGTCCTGCGATCAAGCTGGTCCCCCAAACATTACAATATATATATATATATATATATATATAAATATATACTGTGGGCCAGATCCACAAAAGAGATACGCCGACTTAACTCGATTTTTCTAAATTTACACGGCGTGTATCTTTGCGCCCGATCCTCAAAACGAGAAGCGCCTGAAATTCGGGCTTTTCCGTCCTACCTAAAAATATTACGCCGGCGCATTCTCGTGCGCAAATTACGCTAGGCACGCCGCTTTATTTGATAGGCAAAGATGCAAATGAGGGAGATAGGGCGATCCACAGAATTAAGTGTGTGCGCCGTAGATTACGCCCTGTGCGCACCTGTTAGTTTTTTGGTGGGATTTTACACATTATAAAAGCAGCCCTAATTTTACACATGCCGTCTGAATGTCTGCTGAAGCAACACCATTCAGGAAGAGCTCAGCACACAAACGTTCAGGACTGAAATCTCTCTGCCAAAATGCCAGGACCAGCAATGATACTAGCTGCATTAGTTGATATAGAGACACAAAGAAGGAGGAGGGCACAGAGGAGGAGGATGAGGGCACAGGAGAGGGTCTACCGCCCACGGCAAGATTTGTTTGGCATGCCTGCTTGTGAAGTTTACCGCACCTACAGATTTACCCGTGAGGCCATCCTGGAATTAACATCAATACTTCAGGATGATATTACCAGCCCAACCCAACGCTCCCATGCCCTGCAGCCACTCACCAAAGTACTGGCCACTTTGCATTTTCTGGCCACTGGCTCATTCCAACGCACAAGTGGAGGCGTGGCTGGGATGGCACAATCCTCCATCAGCAGGTGTGTGCACCAAGTGGTCCCTGCAATCCTGCTGCGCATGGGAAATCAGTTTCAGAAACCCACCCAGGAGGATCAGCGTTTAAAGTCAATGACCGACTTTTACAACCTTGCCAGATTTCCACGCACCATCGGGGCCATTGATTGTACCCATGTGGCACTACAACCACCCCATGATACTGAGCACATGTTCCGGAATCGTAAAGGCTGGCATTCCATTAATGTGCAAGTCATCGTTGATGCCCATGGCCTCATCTGGCATGTCTGTGCTAAATTTCCTGGATCCTGCCATGATAGTTACATTTACCGGCAGACACAGATCTCAAGAGATTTTGACCAGAACATGTATGGAGACAGCTGGCTGATTGGTGAGTGATATGTGTGTCAGGTATGTCCCCCCCATGATGCTGACATCACAAGGGGCACATGCATGACTAATATCCTCCTGTCTTTTCCCTTACAGGTGACTCTGGATATGCCTTGGGACCTCATCTAATGACCCCATTCAGGAACCCCCAAACCCCAGGAGAGCAACGCTACAACCAGGCGCACATACGAACCCGGGGAGTGGTTGAACGGACCTTTGGGCTTCTGAAGTCCCGCTTCAGATGCCTGGATAAGTCTGGGGGTACCCTGCTGTATTCCCCTGACTTTGTGTGTCAAATAATTGGGGCATGTTGCATACTCCATAACTTTGCCCTCAGAAGGGGACTGCATATTGACTTATGTAATGACCTGACCCCTGACCCAGGCAATACTATCCCAACCAACTCTACCCGGTCTGCTGAGGGCACAACAGCTAGGAGATGCCTTGCAGAAGGCATTTTTTCCCAGTAAATGTACATGATTAATGTCACAATAAGTATGTTTTTTTTCACTGTAAATGCACATGATTAATGTCACAATAAGTATGTATTTTTTCACTGTAAATGCACATCAATAAAGTCACAATGATAATGCATGAATGCACACCACTGTGGTTCCTTGCACAGACACATCACATGCACATCGAATTGGATTAGATCCAAGTCCCCCCCCCCCCCCTTGGGACTTGGGAGCAGTAACGCCACGCCACGGCTCCAATTATGTCACTGTGCATTCATACACCATTCAGGAACCTGGGATTGCCCTTCTCCCTGGTCCTGGGGATCCCTTCTCCACCAAAACTGAGGGTGACAACCTTAATTTCTTAGGAATGCCACCCCCCCACATTCACACATCATTCACACACATAAACCAAATCATAAGTACAGAAGACAAAATTAAAAAAAAAAAAAAAAGCATAAACAAAAAAAAACAAGTATCCCAGCAAATTTTTTAGCGGTGGCGATTGCTACGCCTTGGCTGGGCAGGGGCACGGGCAGGGGCACGGGCACGAGCAGGGGCACGGCCACGGCCACGGCCACGGCCACGCCGTCGCGGAGGATGTCCATTGGGGGGGTGTTGAGCTGGGGAAGGAGGAGCCTCCTGGGGGGGTTGAGCTGGGGAAGGAGGAGCCTCCTGGGGGGGTTGAGCTGGGGAAGGAGGAGCCTCCTGGGGGGGTTGAGCTGGGGAAGGAGGAGCCTCCTGGGGGGGTTGAGCTGGGGAAGGAGGAGCCGCCCCTGCTGGCCTGCCCTCCATGGCCCCTGCAATGCGAGTGAGACAGGCAGTGAGGGCAGCCGCATTGGCCTGGCCAGACCTTGTATTGTCCTGCACAGCCTGGGTCAGGGCACTCAGCTCATGGGCCACGCGCGTTGTGGCGGTCTGTATGTCATTCAAACATGTTATGACCGCCGTTGAGTTGGTGGCCACATCACCGAGTGCCTCCATCATTTCACCATGGCTGTGCTCCATCTGCGTCAGTTTTTCCAGAATTTTTCCAAGAATGCGGGTCTGCCGGGCATTGTCCTTCACCACACTGGCCGACAGACGCTCGCCCACAGCCACGGTCTCCTGGGTTGTCCCCCTGGCTGCCGCTGAGTCTTGCGGGCCTGGAGGAGGGGAGAGAGTGACCCTGGTGACTGGAGGCCTGTTGGGGGAGAAGTGGGAGGGGCTACCCCTGATGGTGGCCTGACTGGTGCCAGCCTCAGGGGTAGTCTCAGGGGAAGACTCAAAGGTCATCATATCAGTGGCCAGGAGGACTTCCCGGCCAATCTGCATATTTTCCTCCTCCTCCCCCTCATCATCCTCCTCCCACTCAACCTCAACCTCCTCCCCCTCAACCTCCTCATGAGTGTAGGTTTGGCCAATCCCCTCCCCTGGGGAATCCTGCCCTTCTTGGGACTCATCATCTGCCTGTCTTGGGGGTGGTGCTGCAGCCTGGCCCGATGGGCCTGCAACCTCCTGGCCTCCAACCTCCTGGCGTGGAACCTCCTGGCCTCCAACCTCCTGGCGTGGAACCTCCTGGCCATCTGTGGAGGACACAAAACAATCACATGTTTGAGGAACCACACACTTGGCACATCTTCCCTTCCCCCACCCACACATGCTAATCAACAGAGAATAAACCAAAAAACATACCTGTCCTCCTAGGAACATCTGACATATAGCCAGGCAGGCCCACCACCTGCTGTGGGTGGAAACACTGGGCCACTGCCCATTCCTCCTCCGTCAGTCTGACTGGGCAGGGTCCCCCTCCTCCAGTGCCCCTGGTATGGGCGTCGATCCTTGCCATCTTAGTCCGGACGACGCTTCTCAGATCGTTTATTTTTTTCTGTATGCCAGCGGGGGTCCTAGTCTCCCCCCCCCCCGCCGCATTGATCTGGTCCGTTATCTTTTTAAGAAGCTGCCTCCTCCTGGCCGGGGTGGTGTTCTGGCTCTCAGGGCCATGCAGAAATCGCCCATATTTCACAATGCCCCGAGCAAGAATTTGCTTCTCTCCCAGGGTGAAATTAAGCTTCCTGCGTTTAGGGGGCATCTCATACACCACCCAGCAACAACAAACACACCCGACAAACAATCGACAATACACACCCAAAAACCTGACAAAAATCTATACCACAAAAAAATCAAGAAAATCTAAACACACAAGGACACAGCTAATAGTAATTCAAAAAGAAACACGCACCAACAAACAAACAAAAAACAAACACCAAAAAACAAACACCAAAAAACAAACACCAAAAAAAACAATCAGCAAAAACAATAACAAACAAATTAAATAAATACACTTCTCAAACACAAACAACAACTAGACTCTCCAACTCCTCAAACACTTTTCTCACAAACACAACTTACCAACACACAAACAAACAGAGCAGAAGCAAATTGCTCATGGAAGGGGAACAATGGGATATACTTTAGCAAGGGAAGTGTGTGTGTGTGGTGCTTTTTAGACACAGGGCGATCCTCAAACTAAGTACACTTGGCCTTTTACCTATCTCACTGATTGCGCCGAGATAAGTTCTGCACATGCCCAGTGAGGTCCCGATTCGTGCGCGCATGCGCAGTAGGGCCGGCGCCTCATTTGCATGGGGTCACGGCTCATTACAATGAAGCACGCCCACTTCCTTCCCACTTGCAAAAACCCCGCCTTACGCCTCTGAATTTAAGTTACGCTGGCGCACATTTAGACGCAAATGCGCTGTGGATACGGCACTTACGACACCAACTTAGGGCAACGTAACTTAAATCACATAAGTTAGGACAAACTAAATTTGCACCGCTGGCTGAGGATCTGGCCCTGTATATCTAACATATACGCTGTATTTTTTTTTCATTACAGTTAAAAATTAAATCATTATTTTAAGAAATTTTATTTCACATTAGTAGCCACCACTTGCAGCTGAACACACTCGCAATGGAAATTAAATACTGTATGGAAAGTTCTATCGAGCAGTGCATCCCACAAGTCTCCACAAATACACTATGGGCCAGATCCACAAAAACCTGACGTAACTTAAAAAATCCAATTTAAGTTACACTGGCTTAAAGTTTCTACCTAAGTGCCTGATCCACAAAGCACTTATCTAGAAATTTCAGGCTGTGTAACTAAAATTCCGCCGGCGCAAGGCGTTCCTATTCAAATGGGGCGAGTCCCATTTAAATGAGGCGCGCTCCCGCGCCGGCCGTACTGCGCATGCGCGTCGGCCGTACTGCGCATGCGCGAAGTTACGTTACGCCGAGTTTTGAGGATCGCGACGGCTTAAAGTTGCGTCGGGGAAAAAAAAAATGACAGCGGCATGCATTCCTGAGGGAGAACTCCATGCCAATTTTCAAAGAAAAAACCGGCATGGGTTCCCCCCCCAGGAGCATACCAGGTCCTTAGGTCTGGCATGGGTTGTAAGGAGACCCCCCCACGCCGAAAAATTGACGTAGGGGGTCCCCCTACAATCCATACCAGACCCGTATCCAAAGCACGGTACCCGGCCGGCCAGGAAGGGAGTGGGGACGAGCGAGCGCCCCCCCCCCCCCTCCTGAGCCGTGCCAGGCCGCGTGCCCTCAACATGGGGGGGTTGGGTGCTCTGGGGCAGGGGGGCGCACTGCGGGCCCCCCCACCCCAGAGCACCCTGTCCCCATGTTGATGAGGACAGGACCTCTTCCCGACAACCCTTGCCATTGGTTGTCGGGGTCTGCGGGCGGAGGCTTATCGGAATCTGGGAGTCCCCTTTAATAAGGGGGCCCCCAGATACCGGCCCCCCACCCTAAGTGAATGGATATGGGGTACATCGTACCCCTATCCATTCACCTGGAGGCAAAAAGTAAAAGTTAATAAACACACAACACAAGGCTTTTTAAAATATTTTATTATTCTGCTCCGGACGCCCCCCCTGTCTTCGTTATTAGCTCAATTACCAGGGGGGGCTTCTTCTTCCACTCTCCGGGGGTCTTCCGCTCTCCGGGGGGGCTTCTCCGGACTCCGGGGGGGCTTCTCCGGACTCCGGGGGGCTTCTTCCATCTTCTCCCCTCTTCCGCTCTTGACTCGGCGAACCCCGGTTCTTCTGCAGCTCTCCGGTGCCTTCTTCTTCAGCGCTGGCTGCCTGCTATGTTTGTGTGTTAGCTCGATTTCAAACAGGCAGCCGGCGCGGTCTTCTGTGGCGTCAGGGTCTTCTGGTCTTCTGTTCTTCAGATGTTGCCTCGTCGCCTGTTGTCGCTGTAATGATGGAAGCGCGCCTTGCATCACATTTATATAGGCATCACCGTCCCATCATGCTCCGGTAGGTACCCACGTGGTGGGTGCCTACCCACGTGCACCCACCACGTGGGTACCTACCGGAGCATGATGGGACGGTGATGCCTATATAAATGTGATGCAAGGCGCGCTTCCATCATTACAGCGACAACAGGCGACGAGACAACATCGGAAGAACAGAAGACCAGAAGACCCTGACGCCACAGAAGACCGCGCCGGCTGCCTGTTTGAAATCGAGCTAACACACAAACATAGCAGGCAGCCAGCGCTGAAGAAGAAGGCACCGGAGAGCTGCAGAAGAACCGGGGTTCGCCGAGTCAAGAGCGGAAGAGGGGAGAAGATGGAAGAAGCCCCCCAGAGTCCGGAGAAGCCCCCCCGGAGTCCGGAGAAGCCCCCCCGGAGAGCGGAAGACCCCCGGAGAGTGGAAGAAGAAGCCCCCCCTGGTAATTGAGCTAATAACGAAGACAGGGGGGGCGTCCGGAGCAGAATAATAAAATATTTTAAAAAGCCTTGTGTTGTGTGTTTATTAACTTTTACTTTTTGCCTCCAGGTGAATGGATAGGGGTACGATGTACCCCATATCCATTCACTTAGGGTGGGGGGCCGGTATCTGGGGGCCCCCTTATTAAAGGGGACTCCCAGATTCCGATAAGCCTCCGCCCGCAGACCCCGACAACCAATGGCAAGGGTTGTCGGGAAGAGGTCCTGTCCTCATCAACATGGGGACAGGGTGCTCTGGGGTGGGGGGGCCCGCAGTGCGCCCCCCTGCCCCAGAGCACCCAACCCCCCCATGTTGAGGGCACGCGGCCTGGCACGGCTCAGGAGGGGGGGGGGCGCTCGCTCGTCCCCACTCCCTTCCTGGCCGGCCGGGTACCGTGCTTTGGATACGGGTCTGGTATGGATTGTAGGGGGACCCCCTACGTCAATTTTTCGGCGTAGGGGGGGTCCCCTTACAACCCATGCCAGACCTAAGGGCCTGGTATGCTCCTGGGGGGGAACCCATGCCGGTTTTGTTTTTTACAAATTGACGTGGAGTTCTCCCTCGGGAAAGCATACCAAATGCCGTCGCTGCAATGGGCCTTTACAAGGTGTGACTAACTTTACACTTTGTAGAACGAGCCCTAATTTTACACTTGCAAAATAACACTTACGGCGCAAAAAAGAAGCTAGAAAGCTTTGTGGATCGCCTTAAGTGCTAATTTGCATACTAGCAACGGCATTTCGACTCGAAATGCCCCCAGCGGCGGATGCGGTACTGCATCCTAAAATTAGGCAGTGTAAATCAATTACACATGCCGGATCTTCTGTGTAACTTTGGAAAAAGCCTTTTGAGGATCGTTTCCAAAGTTACACACAGACTGAACAGCACTTAAGTCGGAGTATCTCTTTTGAGGATCTGGCCCTATATTACCAAAAGTATTGGGACACCTGCCTTTGCACGCACATGAACTTTAATGGCATCCCAGTCTTAGTCCGTAGTGTTCAATATTGAGGTGGCCCACCTCTTGCAGCAATAACCACGTCAACTCTTCTGGGAAGGCTGTCCACACGATTTAGGAGTGTGTCTATGGGAATGTTTGACCATTCTTCCAGAAGCACAATTTTGAGGTCATGCACTCATCCATGTCAATATTGAACCCTACGGACTAATAGCCAGATTCAGGTACGTTTACGCCGGCGTATCAGTAGATACGCCGTCATAACTCTGAATCTACGCCAACGTTAATTTAAGCGTATTCTGGAAACCAGATACGCTTAAATTAGGCTAAGATACGAGCGGCGTAAGTCTCCTAGGCCGTTGTATCTTAGGGTGCAATTTTCCTGCTGGCTGCTAGGTGGCGCTTCCGTTGAGTTCGGTGTAGAATATGTAAATGACTAGATATGCTGATTCACGAACGTACGTGCGCCCGGCGCATTTTTTTTACGCCATTTACGTATGGCTTTTTCCGGCGTAAAGTTATTCCAACAAATAGCTGGCCTAGCCAATGTTAAGTATAGCCGTCGTTCCCGCGTCGAAATTTGAAAATTTTACGTCGTTTGCGTAAGTCGTCCGGGAATGGGGCTGGACGTAATTTACGTTCACGTCGAAACCAATACGTCCTTGCGGCGTACTTTGGAGCAATGCACACTGGGATATGTACACAGACGGCACATGCGCCGTTCATAAAAAACATCAATCACGTCGGGTCACCAAACATTAACATAAAACACGCCCCCCCATCCTCATTTGAATTAGGCGTGCTTACGCCGGCCCCATTTACGCCGCCGTAAGTTAGGAGGCAAGTGCTTTGTTAATACAGTACTTGCCTCTCTGACTTAAGGCGGCGTAGCGTAAATACGATACGCTATGCTGCCTTAAAGATGCGCGCCCCTACCTGAATCTAGCTATAAGACTGAAATGCCATTAAAGTTCATGTTTGTGTAAAGAAAGGTGTCCCAATACTTTTGGTAATATAGGGCCAGATTCACAGAGGAAATACGCCGGAGTATCTACTGATACTCCGGCGTATTTTCAAATTTGCCGCGTCGTATCTTTATTTGTAATTCACAAAAAAGATACGACGGCTTTTGGCTAAGATCCGACAGGCATACGGCTTCATACGCCTTCGGATCTTAGGATGCAATACTTTGGCCGCCGCTTGGTGGAGTTCGCGTCGTTTTCCAGCGTCGGGTATGCAAATTAGCTTTTACGGCGATCCACGAAGGTACGCGCGTTCGTTACGTCGTCGCTAGTCGTTTTTTTCCCGTCGCAAAGTTAGGCCTGCTTTTTCATGGCTTAACTTTAGACGAGCCATGTTAAAGTATGGCTGTCGTTCCCGCGTCGAATTTCAAATTTTTTTTTTTCGTAAGACTTCCGGGAATACGAAAGTACGTTACGCACGTCGCCATTCAAAACATTACGTCGGGCGACGTCATTTCGCGCAATGAACGTCGGGAAATTTTCACACGGAGCATGCGCAGAACGTTCGGCACGGGAACGCGCCTAATTTAAATGGTACACGCCCCATTTGAATTAGGCGGGTTTGCGCCGGACGGCTTTACGTTACACCGCCGTAAGTTTACACGCAAGTGCTTGGTGAATCAGGCACTTGCGCTGAAAACTTGTGGCGGTGTAACGTAAAGACGATACATTACGCCGCCGCAGTTCTTTATGAATCTGGCCCATAGTGTATATTGCACCTGTAGTTTGCTTTGCTTTTACCCTTTGTTCAAGCTCATAATAGTCTGCTGACCTTTCTGGCTATTTCCTGATCTGAAATCTACTGTCTTGTTCTCTTTTCCTAAGATAGTTTTTATGGTAGTTTTGGAGATATGTTTTGGGTCATTATCTTGCTGTAGGATGAATCTGACCAAATAATTGTAGTTCAGTTGGTGTTACATGTTGCTGAAAAATGAAATGCTGTGGTAGGTTTTTTTGTTTTGTTTTCAGAGTGCTAAAAACTCTGTGTAAGTAAAACTGGCCCAAAAAAATAATTATGCTTTCTTTTTCATGTTTGAAGGCTGGAACCATCCATTTAACATACCTGATGGCAATGATCTAGTAATGGAAGATTTAAAATTTTGAATCATCAGTCCATAAAATCTTCTTCAGTCTTCAGTAGTCCACATGACACCAAGCAAGCCTCTTTCTTCTAATTTGAAATGCTTTCTTACTACCACCTGACCTGTCAAGCCTGCATCTTGAATCATTCTCTTTGCAGTTGTAGTGAGAATTATTGACATTAACCACTTCAGCCCCAGAAGAATTTACACCCTTCCTGACCAGGCCATTTTTGCGATACGGCACTGCGTCGCTTTAACTGACAATTGTGCAGTTGTGCGACATTGTACCCAAACAAAATGTACGTACTTTTTTCCCACAGATAGAGCTTTCTTTTGGCGGTATTTGATTAGCTCTGCGTTTTTTATTGTTTGCGCTATAAACAAAAGAAGAGCGTAAATTTCAGAAACAAAAATATATAATATTTTTTATTTTTTGCTATAATAGTTTAGGTCAATATGTATTCTTCTACATATTTTTGGTAAATTATTTATGGCATTTTTAACACTAGGGGGCGATCAAGGGGTTAAATGTGTGTTCCCTAGATGTGTTCTAACTGTGAGGGGATTGGACTGATTAGGAGAGGAGACATATCATTGTTCCTACTTAGTAGGAACACACAATCTGTTTCTCCTCCCCTGACAGGACAGGGATTTGTGTGTTTATACACACAAATCCCCGTTCCTGCTTTCGTGCCTGCAATTGCAGGTGGCCGGCGGGGATCGCGCCCACCAGGCATGCGCTCGCCTGCTATGGCTCTTAACTAGTAGCCGACCAGCCACCGTCATTATACGGCGGCAGGTCGGCTCTCCTGGGCGAGAGCCCGTAGCTATACGTCCTATCGTATAGCCGCCACTAGGGGGCGCGTGCGCGCCGCCGGAGGCGCGCGCGCGCGCTCCCCGCTCGCCCCCGACTCCCGTGCGTGTGCCCGGCGGGCGCGATCGCCGCCGGGCACACGCGATCGCTCGGTACAGAGCGGGGAACGGGAGCTGTGTGTGTAAACACACAGCTCTCGTTCCTGTCAGCAGGGGAAATGCTGATTTTCTGTTCATACAATGTATGAACAGAAAATCAGTGTTTCCCCTAGTGAGGCCACCCCCCCCCCACAGTAAGAACACACCCAGGCATACTTAACCCCTTCCCCGCCCCCTAGTGTTAACCCCTTCACTGCCAGTGGCATTTTTATAGTAATCTAATGCATTTTTATAGCACTGATCGCTATAAAAATGCCAATGGTCCCAAAAATGTGTCAAAAATGTCCGAAGTGTCCGCCATAATGTCGCAATACCGAAAAAAAAATCGCTGATCGCCGCCATTACTAGTAAAAAAAATAATTAATAAAAATGCAATAAAACTATCCCCTATTTTGTAAACGCTATAACTTTTGCGCAAACCAATCAATAAACGCTTATTGCGATTTTTTTTTACGAAAAATATGTAGAAGAATACGTATCGGCCTAAACTGAGGAAAAAAAATGTTTTTTTATATATTTTTGGGGGATATTTATTACAGCAAAAAGTAAAAAATATTCATTTTTTTCAAAATTGTCGCTCTATTTTTGTTTATAGCGCAAAAAATAAAAAACGCAGAGGTGATCAAATACCACCAAAAGAAAGCTCTATTTGTGGGAAAAAAAGGACGCCAATTTTGTTTGGGAGCCACGTCGCACGACCGCGCAATTGTCTGTTAAAGCGACGCAGTCCCGAATCGCAAAAAGTACTCTGGTCTTTAGGCAGCAATATGTTCCGGGGGGTAAGTGGTTAAAGGAGCAGTATATATACACAGCGATTTGTGCAGCAGAGCCATTCTGCCACCGTATATATATACAGGAACCGTTCGGGAAGCGGTTAACAACTTTTTGGCTAATTTTGAAGCTGTTGTCCAGTGAGGCACTTATGCAGGCTGTTGACTTTCAGAAAATTGTCTTCTAAATTTGGTGTGGCTTTGGGTCTGCCAGAGCTGATCCTGTCAGATTAAGGCCGGTATACATGATTCGAAAATCGGATGAAAACAATTGTACGTCAAGCTATCTGACGATTTTCCAATCGTTAGTACGGTGTATTTGATAGCCGATTTCACTTTTTCGTCAGACAAAAGCTGGATGTGCAGACTATAATTTTTTTGTCAGATGTGAACTCCAATTTTCGTCTCATTAGTACGGTTTTCGTACGAAAAAAATCATAAGAGCAAGACTATGCATGCCCAGAAACGAAAGAATACATTAAAAACTATTCAACACGTTACGTCTCTTCTGATGTTGTATTCTGTCGTACAAAATTTTTTCGCATTGTTAGTAACCTCTTCGCTTTCAGACTAGCATGCCACAAAAATTGGACATTCGGTCATCCGAAAATCTAAGCGTGTGTACGAGGCTTCCAGATGTCTTTTGATGGTGTAGGACTGGGGTCTTCAAACTCTCTAAACAAAGGGTCAGTTTTCTATCTTTAGGGGGCCAGACGGTGGCCTGTGGGAGTAGAAAAGGTTCCAACATTATTGGGAGGAATAGTGTGAATCGTTTGTTTCAGTGGGAGTAATTATGGTGTAGTAACACAATTTGTTTCAACACTGATTTTGTACAAAAAAAAGGTTTGTAAATAATCAATAAAAGTACACCTGTATGAATTGTTTAGCTTTCAAAGATTAATGTACTTGAATTTCTGCAGGAAAACTGTAAGTTGTTCATTCATTTTCTACATTCTTGAAAACATACCTTGTTTTTGGTAACCTCATTTTTTTAAAACCTTTGTTAATTAATGTTGTACCATTCTAGGTTATTCTCAGAACTTGAAAAGATAGAAAATTGGTGGTGTTCAAAAACATCTGATCAGTAATGTGTATGATCAGTGCATGTGTGTAGATAGATAGATAGATAGATAGATAGATAGATAGATAGATAGATAGATAGATAGATAGATAGATAGATAGATAGATAGATAGATAGATATTATATTGTAGTTATCTTTTCTTTGTCAATGCTGCAATGTGATTGTAAATAGTACAGAAGTAGGCATTATTGTAGGCAACCTTGGAATTTTTGTCTGTGCTTAAACAAATGTCGTTTGTGAAAATATTTATAAAACACTTCCACCGTTTGTAGGTTTGATATGTAACACCTTAAAATAAAAAGTTGAAAAGATGAAACAACACCCTACACCCTTAGCAAACCCCACCCCCAGCTACCAATCCCTGCGGCACTTACCTCCTATAGGTGGATTAGTTCCACTGTTCACATAGGCTGGTGTTTCAGTTTTTACATAAAAATGATATCTTACTTCTCTCCCTAACCTATGTGTAGAGCAACAACAATGCATCTAAAGTAACCGCTTACCGACCAGCCGCCGTCATTATACTGCAGCAGGTTGAGACTAGACAATTTGTTTTATTCCGAATTCGTTTTTTTAACAAATTTTGACAAATTCGTTATTTCCGAAATCTCCAAATTAAAAAATTTCGGGATTTTCTGATTTCTGAAATTTCGAATTTCCGAATTTTCTGATTTCCGAAATTCAAGATTTTGGAAATTCGAAATTTCAGAAATTCGCAAGTTCTACATATCGGAAATTCGATAATTTGTACTTCGATAACTTGTACCCTGACTCTGCTGCTGTACCTCGCTGCCTGACACTATACCGATCCCGGTCTGTTTTCTGTCTCTGCCTGATATTCCTGTACATCGCTTTTGGCTTGTGTCCTGGCTACGCTCCTGCCTGCTGATAAAGTGTCACTGTGTTCCAGTTTCTGGTTACTGTCTAATGATCCACGGTCATCTGATTCCTACAAATCTCAGCTGGCTACCTGGCTGCCTGTTGCACCAGCCATCATGACATGTGTCCACCAGTGTGGTTTCATATTTGCCCATCAGTGTGGTCTCATATTTGCCTATCAGTGCAGTCCCATCTGTGCCCATCAGTGTGGTCTCATCTGTGCCCACCAGTGCAGCCTATCTGTGCCCATCAGTGCGGTTTCATCTGTGCCCATTATTGACACCTATCAGTTCCCTACCAGTGCAACCTATCTGTGCCCATCAGTACAGTCTTATCTGTGCCCACCTGTGCCCATCAATGCGGTCTATCTGTGCCCATCAGTGCGGTCTGTGTCCATCAGTGCAGTCTCATCTGTGCCCATCAGTGCAGTCTCATCTGTGCCCATCAGTGCCACATATTTGTGACCACCAGTGCCACTTATCTGTGCCCATCATTGCCGCCTATCTGTGCCCATCAAGGCTACCTATCTGCGTCCCCCAGTGTCATTTATCTGTGCCCACCAGTGTGGTCTCATCTGTGCCCATCAGTGTCCATATGTGCAGCCCCGCCGGGATCATTAACAGACATTAGATCTTGTATGTGAAACACCCACCGTAACGTCCTGCCTCCTGAACCGGCATAAGGCGGGACATTAGGGTGGGTGTTTCACATACAAGGCCCCCACACCACCTGTAAAATGCTCTATGAAGAGTGATCCAAATACTGACTCTTCAGAGAGTGCAAGCACATTTGAATGAATCATTTTTTGTTTATTTTTATGTTGTTGGACCTTTCTTTAGCACCACTCACAAACGCCATATGGGCAAAGTTCATTTTTGGCTTTTTCTGCATAAGTAGGGACTGAGTTTTGCTATAGTTTGAGTTTAGGTGGCCTTTCTCCATATTATTGTACAATATAGTGTATAATGCTATAGGGTATATGTTGTACTATAGTGTATAACACAGCCATGTAGTCACTATATTATATCAAGAGTGACTTGCACTAAACACATGTAACATCCAGAACATATAAAAATGAATGCAGACAGATGCTTCCAGAGCACATCCTGATCCCCAGCATAGCATGGATCTGTATTAACATAGGTAAGTGCCTTCATCACAGAATGGCAGCAAGGAATGTCCTTTAAAGCCAATTTTGTATACTTTGGTATCCAGAGTGCAAACACTTTTTGGAACATCAGAATTTGTGCATCTGATTTGCACACCAGGTCCCACTCATCTAGGCACGTTCCTGTACTTGTATCTCTGACAGGACTGTTAACATTGTTCAAATAAAGACACATTTTACTAGTTCTTTATGAGAGATGCAACATCCCAGAGTATAACTTTAACTGCCAGGACAGAACATGTGTTATATACAATGAACCTGGGATCATGTATTATACAAGAACATTATTTTGAAAGAAAACCATACATTTCAGCTGCCAATGGATGTGCTACAATCTTGTAAAAATGTACATTTCCAGGCAGATATTACAGCTGCAGTGAGGATAAAATTTTAAAACCTCAGATATTATTAATTAAGGCATCACTAGCAGTTCTAAATAGAGTAAATGTCAGGTAGGGTAAAAATCACTGGCAATCTCCAGAATATATATACACAATGAACTGGGTGCAAGGCACATACATTGGGAAATGTTACATTAGAATATCTTCTTTTCTATTTTATTCTGCAATGCTAGTGGCAATAAAGGCAGCAGCAGTTAGGCATGGATGGATGTTGGTGGGAAAAAGCAGGTATAGCTGTTTATAGCTTCCTGAAAAGTATAAAAATAACCATCCAAAAGCTAAAGCAATGAAGAAAGAAGCGCTAAAATGGACCAAGTAAATAATGGTATTATATTACGCTAAACATAAAAAAAGAGAAAAAGTCCAATGTGTAAGGACAGTGTTAAGAAATCATCTCTATACGCTTCCTTCTTCATGGCTCCCCTCCCAGGCGCTGCAAGGAATCAAAAGGTAAATGAAAAGATATATATACTTTAGGCTGCATCAGAGCATATGCATACTCCTTCAAAATTCCCTGCAGAAGCATGATAGGGTGTCTGTTTGTGGAGGTTGGCTTTATTTTGGGAGACAGTTGAAAACATTTTGATTAATAATTTTGCTGACAGAAGAAGGGGTAAATTGTGTTGTTATACAAACAACTGTAAATTTTAACAATTTGCATATTTAAACTAGTTAAAGCAGACCTAAACTCATTATGCCATGTTCTCTGTCCCCCTTTGATGCCCTGTATCCAAAATGGGTGGCAAGAACATTAAAAACATTGTGGGTATTGGAACCGGGGTTCCCTAAGGTATCAGCTATTAAGACCTTTCTCAATTCTTCTGGATCTAGTGAAAGCGAGAGGTGGGATATTTGTGAGGCCATTGCACAACAGCTTCCCGATGGCCAGACGCTGGAGAGTAGGGTATATGGAGGAAGATTAGTCCTGCCACCATGTAAGTATTTAAAGGGTTTTACTGGCTGTTTTGGGCACAGTGGAGGTTTACATTTCTTTTGTGGTTTTAGGTCTGATTTAATATGTATACTGTACAAAACTACCATCTCTCTAGCATCAAAGTAGTTGGTGAGTGTGCCCTCAAGATGTCCCCTGCTCTCTAACTCCACCTTCTGTTCATGTCCCCAAATCAGCTAGGGATTTTGCAGCTGTAGTGGCAACTCTACACATGTTCATTTTTTTGTGAGTTTCTGTGCTAAGCATTTCCTCCCTATCACATCTGAGCAGCTTATGTGACTATAGAGTCACACATGTGTGGGCGTATACACAATGGTAAATGATAGCCCACTCCCTCCTCCATGTACACTAACCAGCTAAACACAATGAGGGTGGGATATTTCATGTAGATTGATAGAAGTTTCACCTCCCTCTTATTCTAAGACACTAACTGGAGGGGAATGAAACAGCCTGTGACTGGCAGAAATCTTCCCACACCATGTTATTGCCAAAAAACAATAAAGATTTGATTTCAAATATACATTTTTATGACAATTTAAAACAGTTTATGGATTATACCTATTTATTGTTACTCTTTATTCCATTTTTGTTTGTATTTTAAGAACATGTGACCAGCATCAGAGGACTAAAAGCTCCTCCTGCTTATGTTTCCCTGCCGAAAGGCTCGGAAAGATGTAGGTCATGTGACAGCTGTATACGAATTAGGAAAAAATTTACTTATTTTTTTAAATTAAAATATATACCCATCATCCCCATACAGAAAAAGAAGGGAAACTGTAAATTAAACAGCGTTTGTTTAGTATCACTTTAGGACAGTAATGTTATTCCCTTGGTGTGAGGTCATTGAGGGTGAGGGTAAAGATAATAGGAGCATCATCTGAAAGGAAGATGCTTCCTGTCTCTATGTGGGTGATACTAGGGAGATGGTTGAAGTATACCATCTCTCTAGCATCAAAGTAGTTGATGTATGTGCTCTCAAGATGAAATGTTTAGTTATTAGAAAGAAAATAAGTAAGTGTAATTTTGAATATTTGTTTTAATCTTTCTATGACTCTGTTTGAGTGAATTAGGCCTGGGCTAGGCTGCAATTGATTCCATCAGTACATACACTATGGAATCAATGTACTCTGTAATGTGTATACTACATCCTAAGAAATTATGTTAAACAGCACAGATTGAAAAGGAGTCTGAAATGAGCATTCTGCTCTTGGACTATGTATACAAAGAAAACAAAGCATGTCCCTTTTATGTGTCATTTTGATAAACTGACTCTGATCCATTATAAAAGAACGATTACTTTTTGAGGGCTCTTCTTCATAACAACAGGGAGCCACATTAGCCCTTGGAGGCAGACCAGATTTTTTTCTACACCTTAGTAGCTGAGTAAAATGTTTACTGAGCTATTGATTCTGTGACAATAAATGGCTTCTTGGTCATGTTTCTTGGCTGTGCTTTTCTCCAACGCTCACCTTTTCTCTCAGATTGCTAAATGTACCCCCTGTGGTCTATCCTGCAGTGGCTTGCTTTCTCAGTGCATTCATTTTATATCATGATGGACATTTAGGTGGATTTTGCACACCAATTTCCTACTGTTTAATCAACTATAACAGTGCATAGAATACTTTACTACTTTTCTAAGACAAAATCTACATTACTTTTGTGCAAATATAATTGCATTCCTGTGAAGAAGATTACATAAGTGCCCCCTATTCATTTTTTTTGGGCAAATGTAATTGTTTAAAGAATTGTTATTGAAGAAGGTTGAGCCATGCCCATGTGATTTTTTTTATTGTGCTATACTGCCCTTTGTTTAAGATGACTGGCTTGCTTTATCTTTTTACTGCTAACAACTGAAATCAGACCTGACACCTATCAAAAATGTAATAAGGCTCTGCGTAGACCAAAATATTTATATACATTGTAAAAAGTGCAGAAACCCATACCAGCCAAACAACATTCATTTTTTTTTTTATGTTACAACTGTAAACATAAATCTGATTGGTTGCTACAGAGAAATGCTGTTTGTAGGTTCACTTTTCAAAGATTTATTGGAGAAAACCCTTTGATTAACAACTTGTCTACTGCTGTACATTCATAAACGGGAAAGTGGTGGACATGTATTTCTGCAGTGCCACCTGGATAGTTTAATGAAGTATTAATGATTACAGAGTAGAGTTAATTTATGGCTTTTATATCAGCTTTACTATTTGCAGGAATGCCATATATATGTATACTGTAGCATAGATTTCAGAGAGTATGAAATGCTACAGAGCATGTTCAATGAATTTCATAAAATTTTGCTTGACTCTGCAGTTTTCTCAGAATGTACTTTATGTGTACATGCAAGCACTTGTACTTGGCCACAGATATTTCATCTTGATTAAACACTGGACATGTGCATTCGTTTTCATCCGAATTTCAGGTATTTTCGTTATCGTTTTAACAAACGATAACAAAAGCGCAGAAAACGAAAACCGAAAGATCCGACATAAACAAATGCTTTATTTTTCGTTTTTGTTGCGGTTGAATGTGCCTAACCTTCATGTCCTGTACACACGATCGGTTCGTCTGATGAAAACGGTCCAATGGACCATTTTCATCAGACGAACAGATCGTGTGTGGGCCCCATCGTTTTTTTTCCCATCTGTGAAAAAAAATAGAACCTGTTTTAAAATTTTCTGACGGTTAAAAAACCGATAGAAAAAATCGATCATCTGTGGGGAAATCCATAGATCAAAAATCCACGCATGCTCAGAATCTAGTCGACGCATGCTCAGAAGCATTGAACTTCATTTTTCTCTGCACGTTGTTGTGTTTTACGTCACCGCGTTGGACACGATCGGATTTTTAACTAATGGTATGTAGGCAAGACTGATGAAAGTCAGTTTAATCGGATATCTGATGAAAAAATCCATCGGTCCGTTTTCATCGGATGAACCGATCGTGTGTACGTGGCATAACTCTATTAGTCCAATATTATTCTACATAAAGACAAAAGATTCGACATAGAGAGAAACGATTTGACATTATAGAGACAGGAAGAAGAGTCGACATAGAGAGAAAAGATTCAACATTATAGAGACATGGAGATTCGACGAAGTAGCTAAATGCTCTGCCCATAGGCTATAGAAGAATTCTAATGTTGGTTGACTAGTAATAATAATTAATAAATATAATTATAATTATTACTAGTCATACAACATTAGAATTCTACTATAGCTTGTAGGCGGAACATTCGACCGGAAATGTACGACTGCGGCGTCATACAGTTTCGCTGCTTCGTCGAATCTTCTTTTCTTTTTTTTTTTTAAAGATTCCGTCGAATCTTCTTAAAACATTCGACAGAAACCATAAGCCTTCAATGACAGATTCGACCTTAATTAATTTGGATTTTCGGACGAATGCATTTTTTAACGAAAAACTAAATAAATAAAAACTAATTTCGGGAGTAACTAAATAAATGTATTTTTCGGAAGAAAACAAAATTTCGAAACAAAATATTTCAGTGTGCACATGTCTATTAAACACACCAAAAAATAGTACATATTTACTGCAAATTTTTTCTGCAATTTCAGAAAGAGAGAGAACATGTAGATGTAGGCCCGGATTCAGAAAGAATTTACGTCGGCGTATCTATTGATACGACGCGTAAATTCTAGGATGCGCCGGCGTATCTTCTTTCTGTATTCAGAAAGCAAGATACGCCGAAATTTGGCTAAGATACGACTGACGTAAGTCTCTTACGCCGTCGTATCTCAGTTGCATATTTACGCTGGCCGCTAGGTGTCGCTTCTGGAGATTTACGCGTAGAATATGTAAATTAGGTAGATACGCCGATTCAGAAACGTACGTCCGCCCGGCGCATTTTTTTACGTCGTTTACGTAAGGCTTTTTCCGGCGTAAAGTTACCCCTGCTATATGAGGCGTAGCCAATGTTAAGTATGGACGTCGGGCCAGCGTCGAATTTTGCGTTGTTTACGTAGTTTGCATAAGTCGTTCGCGAATAGGGCTTTGCGTAAGTTCCGTTCACGTCAAAACCAATTAGGCTTTGCGGCGTAATTTGGAGCATGCGCACTGGGATACGTCCACGGACGGCGCATGCGCCGTTAGTAAAAAACGTCATTTACGTGGGGTCACCATTCATTAACATACAACGCGCCCACTGCCTGGATAATTTGTATTACGCAGGCTTACGCCGGACCACATACGCTACGCCGCCGTAACTTAGGGCGCAGGTTCTTTCTGAATACAGAACCTGCCTCACGTATCTGAGATACGCTACGCCCGCACAAAGTTACGCCGGGCTTTCTGAATCTGGGCCGTAATGTCTAAAACAGAAATATAGTCTATTTCCTAGAACTGAAGACAAAAAAATTGTACACATTTGCAGCACACCCTAGTTGACGCAGGGAGAAAGAGAGCATTGATATGCTGATAAAAGCTGTGGTGCAATTTTTATATGTTTATATAGTTTCTCCCTTCTGTATGGGAAGAAATAAGCCCATTTTATTGAAAAATGCAATGTACTTGTAGCAGCATGTCCAAACATTGCTAATGTTTTAACATGAACTGCTTTAATTTGTTTTTGGGAAAAACTTTTTTTTTCTAGCTAAAATCTATTTGCTCTCTGCCATGGCCTAAAAGCAGTGGTGGCCCGTGCATTGTGGGCCCACCCCCTTTTTCCTATACATGCGCCTGGCCCCTTTAAGGACACGGATGGATTCCTATGGCGGGGTGTTTTTTTTGTTAAGCACCTGATTAGGTGCTTCAAAAAAAGGGTGGGCTCGGGGGACAGAGAGTGCATCCCGGTTCCTTTCAATTGTGTTATCATAGCGAATACATTTTCACAATTTTTCATACTACTGTGCCTTCCCGCCAATTAGGAGTCAGGTCAGTAAGACCCATTTCCTGATTGGCCAAAGCACCAGGCGATCTATTAGATGCCTAGCGACACTTTGGTAAGTGGAAGAAGCATGAAGTGCGGACACCTCGGCTGCCGTTGCTGCCTGCCCTATGGGGGTGAGTGAAAACACAGGATGATCCTTTCCACAGCCCGCTAGGTGCCGGGCTATATACCCCATCTGTAATGCTGGGCTATATACACCTATCTGTAATGCTGGGCTATATACACCTATCTGTAATACTGCGCTATATACACCTATCTGTGATGCTGATCTATATACACCTATCTGTAATGCTGGGCTTTATACACCTATCTTTAATGCTGGGCCATATTCACCTATCTATATAGCTGGGCTATATCCACCTATCTGTATTGCTGGGCTATTTTCCCTACCTGTAATTCTGGGCTATATACACCTATCTGTAATGCTGGGCCATATACACCTATCTGTAATTCTGGGTTATATACCCTGATCTGTAAGGATGAGTTTATACTCTGTCTAGTGATTCTGGGGCTGTATATTCTGTCCTGTGATGCTGAGCTTTATACTCCTGACACTATGGGTGGAAGCAAGTGGAATACAGGGGACGGAGTGGGTGGATTCCATAAGGGCAGGGGCGGACTTATCATTTGGGAACTCAGATACTGCCCGAGGGCCCCATGCCACTAGGGGGCCCCATCAGGGTTGCCAGCCTCAGTAAAACCAGGGATAGTATGTAAAAATCCCAAGATTATACCTGCCGACCTCTCCAGTACCTTTTCAGGGTGTGTATGTATACTGTGTGTGTGTATATTGTGTGTCAGTGTGTGTATACTGTGTATGTATACTGTGTGTGTATACTGTGTGTGTATACTGTGTGTCTGTGTGTGTATAATGTGTATGTATACTGTATGTGTGTGTGTGTGTGTGTGTGTGTATACTGTGTGGCCCCATAATCTATTGACTGGGGGCCCCATAATCTCCCATTGCCCGGGGGCCCCATAATTTCCTATTGCCCAGGGGCCCCATGAGTTGTCAGTCTGCCCCTGCATAAGGGGTTGGGCTTACGAGAATTGGAAGGCATTAAAAAGCAAGGGCTGGGTCTGGCACACCCCCATCCTAAAACTTCACTAGCTGCCACTGCCTAAAACGATTACAAAAGAAGAAAATAAAACATTTTTTTTCTAGCTAAAATCTACTTGCTCTCTTCCTTGGCCTAAATGATTACAAAAGAGTGCTTAGAATATTTTTATTTATTTTATTTACTGCATAACTAACTCTGGGTGTGGTACGTGGCAAGATGCTTTTTTAGAATAGTGTGGTCTTAACTCCTTTTCTTTAGCATAGATAGCTCTTATACCCTTTGGACAAACCAGTACTGTTGAGGTAGAGAGCAGGTAGACTGAATCTGGAAAAAATGGATTCTATTTTTATTATAAATTGGAACCAGAAAAAAATTAAGTGATTTTTAAGTACACTTTTTTTTTATAGATCTCTATTCTGAGGGAGAGAACAATAAGATTTTAGCAATAAAGATAAAAGTATACAGACATATTTGGGCTGATTTACTATAAACAGTGGGCCAGATTCAAGAAGCAATTGCGCCTGTGTAACCATAGGTTACACAGCGCAATTGCTTACTTGCTCCGGCGTAGCGAATGCTCCTGATTCAGGAACATCGCTACGCCGACTGCAGCCTAAAATCTGCGTGGCATAAGGCTCTTATGCCACGCAGATTTTAGGCTGCATTCTTGCGTTGGCCGCTAGGGGGCGCTCCCATTGTGATCTGTGTATAGTATGCAAATTGCATACTAACACCGATTCACAATGTTGCGCGAGCCCTGCGTACGCAAATTACGTAGTTTGCGTACGTCGGGTTTCGCATAAGGTTACACATCCTAATAGCAGGCGCAGCCAATGCTATAGGATACCCACGTTCCTGCGTCGCGATATTTAAAATCTACGTCGTTTGCGTAAGTGAATCGTGAATGGCGCTGGACGCCATTCACGTTCACTTTGAAGCAAATGACGTCCTTGCGACGTCATTTGCCGCAATGCACGTCGGGAAAGTTTCCCGACGGAGCATGCGCTGTACGCTCGGCGCGGGAGCGCGCCTAATTTAAATGATTCCCGCCCCCGGCGGGATCATTTACATTGCGCGCGCTTACGCCGGGCAATTTTGCCGGCGCCCCCCTCGCAATTTACGGAGCTACTGCTCCGTGAATCGAGGGCAGCGCAAAATATTTGCGGGGGCGCAGGGCAAAATCGTTGCCCTGTGCCTCCGCAAATAAAGCGCAAATGTACCTGAATCTGGGCCAATGTGCTGTGCCGGTTCATGACTTAATTGGTGGGCCAGATAAATCATTAATTGAGCGTATGAACCGGCGCATCACCGGGCACAATGCAATAATAAATATGTAAAGCCGCCAAACTCCCTTTAGAAGTCTATGGGAGAAATCAAAAGTGTTCATTTTAAAGGTTAATATGCAAGTTTTTATCATAAAAAGTGTTTGAGGACCTGAGTCCTGCCCCAGGGGACATGTATCAATGCCATTTTTTTTTTAAACGGATGTTTTTTCGGGAGCAGTGAATTTAATAATGCTTAAAGTGAAAGAATAAAAGTGAAATATTCCTTTTAATTTCGTACCTCGGGGGGGGGGGGGGGGGGGGTGTATAAAGTATGCCTGTAAATTATCGCATGTTTCCCGTGATTAGAACTATCCCTGCACAAAATGACATTATGAAGGAAAAAAAGTCATTTAAAAATCACTCGCAGCTATAATGAATTGTCGGCTCTTGGTAATTCAGAGACAAATTCATTCATAAAAAAAAAGCTCAGCTCAATGACCCAGAGCAGCTGCCCAGCTCGATGACCTGGAGTCTGATGTGCCCGCTGTCTGCCCTGATGTGCCCACTGTTTGCCCTTATGTGCCCGCTGTCTGCCATGATGTGCTTGCTGTCTGCCCTGATGTGCTTGCTGTCTTCCCTAATGTGCCCGCTGTCTGCCATGATGTGTCCGCTGTCTGCCCTGTTGTGCCCGATGTCTGCCCTGATGTGCCTGCTGTCTGCCCTGACGTACCTGTTTCCCTGCCTGAAGTGCCTGTTGCCCAGCCTGGATGTACCCCATTCATTGTTCTGCTTGGTGCCATAGACTATGGACTATTACAACTAATTGGAGCATCCGGAGGCCATTCCTTTGGGGGGGGTACTGTCAGGAAAGGGTTCAACCCTTGGTGGCGCTGTTGGTCCTGTGGATCGCAGTACCAGTGTCCATCAGCGGGTGTCTTCTTGCAGCCAGGATCTATAATAAAGGATTTCACCTACTGGTGGTAATGTCAGATCCATGGGCCGTAGTACCGGTGTCCACCAGCGGGTGTTTTCCGGCAGTATTGAGTCGTCATTATCTCCCACGATCAGGCATCACCTGAGCCTGATTGCACGAGATATGTATAAATACCCGGCAACTCACACTCTCTAGTTACCTTGGTATCTCTTCCCTTCGCCCTGACCTGAACCAGTTATCTTGGATCCTGACCTTGTCTTTGTACCTGATACCTGAACCCTGTGCCCTGTACCCCGAACCTGTCCCTTCTGTGACCCTGTTACCTTTATCTTTACCCTGCAGCCTGATCCAACCTGATCCATCCTCTCCCTATCCTGTTTGTTCCCTGTGCCCATCTACTGATCTCCCATTGATGACCCTGGCCTGGCTACGTTTAAGATTGAGGTACTTCCCTTCTATATGTATATAGTTATTTGTTGTTTGTGTGTCAGTGTTTGGTTGATTGTTCACTGTTTGTATTGGATGTGTTTATATATTGTTACCACTTATCGTTAAATACATTTAATTGTCCACCTACATGCGTTTTGGTTCTCTCTGTGCAGTCCACACAGTCTGGTCCTACCTGTACATGACAATCGGAAAGGAGATAAATGTTGAAACCTACTTTGACAGTCTCAAGTGAAAAAGTCGGCTGCAGGGAGAAATAAAGTTCACAGGCATTTACGTTGGTCCACTGGAAAACATTCAAGAATGGAGACCCTGGGCTCTGGCAGCGGTAATGTCATGGCAGATGTAGCAGCCAGTGGGGACAATTCAGCTGAGGTAGAAGAGTGAGCAGAGGGATTCTTGTCCACAGAGGCAGTGAGCATTAGAAGATGACCTTCCAACTGTAAATAACTATCCTGTAGGTTTTTCAGCACTTGTTTGAGAGCCCCCATTAGTTGACATAGAGCCTCCAATGAAGAAGCACTTCTCTTGGACTCTGGCATGATGGTTGGTTGATACTATCACATACCTGGTGCTGGAAGCCAATAGTGAGATGGCTCCCCTTGCGGATAAGCTCCAGACTCCCTTGAAGGTGGAACAGGAGGAGTCAGTCTAAAAGAAGCATGATTTGCCTGCTGGAACTACATGCAGAGATGTTCTGAATGGAGTATTGTCATAAGAGATGTCCAGGTATTCAGATAAGACACCAGGATAATGTCTGCAGACAGGTGTCACTCATGGAAAGTAGCAGGATTCAGGCAGAGAAGTCAGGAGAGGAGCCAGTTCAAAGAATTGGTCAAGTACCAAGCGTAGACAAGAGGATAGCCAGAGTCATTCACAGGAGAGCAGAATAAGACAGTCCGTTAAACAAGCCAAGTTCAGATCAGGAGTCAGGCATAAGACAGGTCCAAGGGCAAGCCGAGTCGGTAACAGGTATCCATAGATGCAAGGGTTTTCACAGGAACAAACGCACTGGAGAGCCGAAGAGCAACTAGTAATCACAGAGGGTGACTGGTTCCCTTATAAAGTCCATTTAGCAAGAGTCCAGGCCGGGCGCGTGCACATGTGTGTGTGTGCGCCTCCGTGCATCTGTTGGCCATGTAAGGTACAGTACTGGCAGGAATACCAGGTCTTCGTGAGCCTCTGCTGTGGACAGTGCTCTGACACATTGTTTATAGTTTTTAGGGACTCTTTCTTGACTGGCATAGTACTACTGGATTGGTGTAAGGCCAATGTGGTGCCTACAATATCTTTAAAAAGGGGTCAAAGTCTTTACCAAGTAACTTTAGACCTGTTAGTTTAACTTCTATAGTAAGTAAGGTACTGTAAAGTTTAACCACTTGCCGTCCAGGCGCCGCAGTTTTACTGGCCCGGCTGAGCGAAATAACGTTATGTTACCTCGTTTCGCCCTGTAGCTATACGTCGGCTCTCGAAGCGGCCACTAAGGGCACGTGCGCGCCACCGGAGGAGCGCGCCCCGCGCTCGTCCCTGACAACCGTGCGCGTGCCCGATGGGCGCGATCGCCGCCGGGCACCCGCTATTGCTCGTTACAGAGCGAGGACCGGGAGCTGTGTGTATAAACACACAGCTCCTGGTCCTGTCAGGGGAGAAATGCCTGACCGTCTGTTCATACAATGTATGAACAGCAATCAGTAATTTCCCCTTCCCCGCCCCCTAGTGTTAACCCCTTCCCTGCCAGTGGCATTTTTATAGTAATCCAATGCATTTTTATAGCACTGATCGCTATAAAAATGCCAATGGTCCCAAAAATGTGTCAAAAGTGTCCGCCATAATGTCGCAGTACCGGAAAAAAAGCGCTGATCGCCGCCATTACTAGTAAAAAAAAGAATATCAATAAAAATGCCATGCTATTTTGTAAACGCTATAACTTTTGCGCAAACCAATCAATAAACGTTTATTGCGATTTTTTTTTTACGAAAAATATGTAGAAGAATACGTATCCGCCTAAACTGAGAAAAATTATTTTTTTATATATATTTTTGGGGGATAGTTATTATAGCAAAAAGTTAAAAATATTCATTTTTTTCAAAATTGTCGCTCTATTTTTGTTTATAGCGCAAAAACTAAAAACCGCAGAGGTGATCAAATACCACCAAAATAAAGCTCTATTTGTGGGGAAAAAAGGACGCCAATTTTGTTTGGGAGCCACGTGGCACGACCGCGCAAATGTCAGTTAAAGCGACGCAGTGCCGAATCGCAAAAAGTGCTCTGGTCTTTGACCAGCAATATGGTCCGGGGGTTAAGTGGTTAAAGGATGTCTCCAACTTGCAAGCCAAACTCAATGCACATCTAAATGCGAGGCTATGTGGCACATAAGGTTTAATGTTGATAAATGTAAAGTTATGCACTTGGAGGCTAAAAATGTGCAAGCATCATACATACTTGGGGAGTTCAACTGGGGAAATCAATGGTGGAGAAGGATCTGGGTGTTCTGGTAGATCATACGCTTAATAATAGCATGTGATGTCAAGCTGCAGTTTACAAAGCAAGCAAAATAATTTCTTGTATTAAAAGAGGTATAGACTGCAAAGAGAAAGATATCATTTTGCCCCTGTACAAATCATTAGTAAGACCTCATCTGGAATATGCAGTTCAGTTTTGAACACCAGTTCACAAAAAAAGATATTGGGGAACTGGAGAGTGCAGAGAAGGGCATCCAAACTGATAAAAGGCACTCTGCTATTAAGGAAATTTTTTAATGAACTGAGAGGAGAGTAACCATTTGCCAACCACACTATAGCTGAATGACAATTACAGCATATGACGGCCTCCCGTGATCATGCCCACCTCCGCTGCTGTACAGTCAGTGCGCTCTGTCAGGGCCGTCGCTAGCGCAAGGCAACATGAGCACTTGCCTTACGGCGCCAGCGCCCCCAGGAAACAGGGTGGAAAATTGACCGGGACAGTCGCCCAGTGGCGTATTTAGGGTATGGCACATATGGCAAGTGCCATGGGCGAAAAATGAAGGGAGCGCACCACTCGTGAATGGCTTGCAGTCTAATGATAGCACAGGAGGAGTGGGAGTGAATGTCCCCTGGTCATTGTCCCCAGGGCCGTGTTTATACCTGCAAATTGTTTTCCCCAGACAGGGGGCGGACTGACCAGTTAATCACTTCCCGAGGTCCTAGGGTCACAGCGTGGCTCCATGTACTCCCCTTCTCTGGCTCCTCCCCTTCTGCCGGGCTCTACGGATCTCCTGCAATGTGCAGAGAATGGCGGCTGAGCAGCTCCCTGATCCACTCTCCAGGACGGACGCCGGGTGGTCTCTGTATCGGAGGATCCTGACAAAGCTGGTGCCTGCCGATCATCGGGGAGCCTGTCTGTAGCTAAGGTACAGCATGACGAATGGTGCTGCCCGACCCAGACACATCCTGTGACATTACCTTTCTGACCGAGGGTGCCCTGAAAATCACAGCTGCCAGCCACCCCACACACACAGCCCTGATATGTATATGATGCCACCTACTGACCACCAGTCATCATCATTATCATCCCCCTGTTACTGGCATTCCACCAACCCCACCCCCGGTCATCTTCATCTCACCACCTATACCCTTCTGCCAGCTTCCACCCCCTCTGTCATCTTCATCCCACCACCTATACCCCTCTGCCAGCTTCTAACCCCCATCATATTCATCCCACCTGTACACCTCTGCCAACTTTCTACCACCCCCCGGTCACCTTCATCCCACCTGTACACCTCTGCCAGCTTCCTACCACCCCCGGTCATCTTCATCCCACCTGTACCCCTCTGCAAGCTTCCTAAATCCCTCCTCTCATCTTCATCCCTCCTGTACCCCTCTGCCAGCTTCCAACCCCCCTGTCATCTTCATCCCACCACCTATACCCCTCTGCCAGCTTCCAACCCCCCTATCATCTTTATCCCACCAGTACCTGTCTGCCAGGTTCCAACCCCCCTGTCATCTTCTTCCCACCTGTACCCCTCTGCCCGCTTCTAACCCCACCCCCACATCATCTTCATCCTACCTGTACTCCTCTGCCAACTTTCCCCATTTGTTGTTCCTCTATAGCTGCTGGTATTCTCCATTGCGCTGTATAATGTATTGTTGCTGGGATTTGTAGTTCCTCTATAACTGGTCAGTGGTAATCTGCATTGCGCAGTATAATCATTATGCAGCGCAATGGAGAATACCACCAGCTATAGAGGACTACAAGTCCCAGCAATAGTACATTACACAGCGCAATGCAGAATAACGCCATCTATAGAGGAAGATATATATACATATATAATTATATAATGTATGGTGTGTGTGCGCGTGTGCGTGCCGGGGGGGGGGTGGCAAAATGCACCTTCGTCTGAGTTGGCAAAAATCCTTGCACCAGCCCTGCACTCTGTGATCACAGTGTGGACATTGCTGCTCAGAGATTGAGGTAAAGAGCCAATCGGTGGCCCTTTGTCATGTGATCAGCTGTGTCCAATCACAGCTGATCACGAATGTAAATGGCAGCCAGTTATCAGCACTCATTTTCTCATGCTGATAGTATGAGGAAGGGAGAAAAGGGAAGATGACCGGCTTCTCTAAAAGGGATATGTACACTGATAATCAGGGCACTGGTTATCAAAATTATTTACAAAAAGTAAGTAGAAATGCAAATGATGATAAAAAAAATGGAATAAAAACTTGATAAAAGTTCTAACCCTTCCATGTTCTATAAAGAAATAAAAAATTCTGAAGTGGTGTTTTATCTGAATCCTTGAGCAGAGCCCCGGGGATTCACTACAGAAATAATTGATTCACACGTTGTGCCGGTGTGCAAGTACAAATGCACACAAATGCACACTTACTTTCATAAACGTATAATAAGTCCCTACAGGAACTACAGACATGTTTCAGGTATTTTAGAACAACAGAAGGAATGTTCATTATCAAGAACCCAAGTTGTAAAAAAGTAAAAATTATTTCAGCAGAATGCCGAGACTCACACGTCCAACATCATCTTCATTTGCTAATTTTATTTAGTTTAATATTTAGCCATTTGTCAGTGAATATAGGTATAGATTTCTATATTTTCTGTAAGTTTAAAGACAAAGTTCACCTTTTAAATAAAATAACAAATGCACATATTTTTACAGGTAAAAAAAATGTGCATTTATTTTTATTTTTCTTGGGCCTGCAGAGCATTGCACCCACGATCAGTAGATCACGGGGGCAATGTCAGGCTGAAGCAGAATCTCAGCATAGCTGTCTTCTCATACCTCCCATATAGGCAGGCAGTTACTAGAGAGCAGGAAGATCAAAGAACTATGAGAGCGCTCACTGCCTCCCTCAAAGTTCATTGAAAACTGCAAGCCATCTGTTGGCATGGAAGATGGTAGTTGTAGTTTATTCATTCACGTATAACTGTGAATGACTGATGAGATGATGTGTGCTGAGCCCCACACATCTGTGCTCCTTTTAACTATTGACAGTGGGTGCGGGGGAAAAAATACATGTGTAAAATGTAACACGGCAACTTTATTAGCCAGATTCACGTAGTTTGGCGTATGTTTAAGCCAGCGTAGTGCAGCTCATTTGCACTACGCCAACGTAAAATAGAGAGGCAAGTACAGTATTCACGAAGCACTTGCTCCGTAAGTTACGTCGGCGTAGTGCAAATGGGCCGGCGTAACCCCCGCCTAATTCAAAGTAGGCATGTAGTGGGTGGGCTACATTTAAATTAACCGTGACCCCATGTAAATGAAGGCCGTTCGTATGGCGCATGCGCGCGCATGCTCAGAATCACATCGCAAATATTCAATGCTTTCGACGTGAACGTAACCTACACCCAGCCCCATTCACGTACGCTTACGCAAACGACGTAAAATATGACGGCTGTTCCGTCGTCCATACCTTGCATGGGCTGCGCCCATGCAAGGTATTGGTGGTTTTGGTGGTATTGGTGGTTTATCTTTACGCCGGCGTATGTCTTACGTAAACGGCATATCTTACTGCGACGGGCATACGTACGTTCGTGAATCGGCGTATCTTGCTCATTTACATATTCGACGCGTAAAACCACGTACACGCCCCTAGCGGCCAGCGTAAATATGCACATAAGATACGACGGCGTAGGAGACTTACGTCGGTCGTATCTTGGCCAAATTTGGTTTCCAGAATACGCTTAAATATACGACGGCGCTCATTCGGACTTACGTACGTCTACCTGAATCCGGCTATAAGTCTTTAAGTTAGACTGCTCTGTGCAGTGGATTTGCACTGATCAGTCTGGATCCTCCTCTTCTCAGGTACCTCTTCGGTGCTCCTGGCCCCTCCCTCCTGTTGAGTGCCCCCACAGCAAGCAGCTTGTTATGGGGCACCTGAGCTGTGCCACAGCTCCCTGTGTCCATTCAGACACGGAGCCGTGGCCCCTTTCTTTCCTCATTGGCTGACTGACTTTGATTGACATCAGTGGGAGCCAATGAGGATACGCTGCTGTCTGAGCCAATATGGAGGGGAGTCCCGCCAGCTGAGACAATCCTACAACATCACTGGATCTAGATGGGACTCTAGATGGCAAGTATTAGGGGGGCTTCTGCATACAGAAGGATTTTTATCTTAATGCATATCGTGCATTAAGATAAAAAAAATTCTGCCTTACAACCACTTTAACTTCCTGCCCCATAGGCACAATAGAAAGTGAGAGTACATCCCTCCAAAGGTAGAGAAATCTTTGGTAGTCGTCAGGGTCAACAGAACCAATGTCCAATTGGAAGATTTCTCTGTTCCTGTTCTGGTGACCACTCATTATTTGGGATTTTCCTTCACTTTTGATGATAATGGTCACCAGGAAAAATGTGAAGAGTTAATCTTGGGCACAGGAACTCAGACAGCAATAAAAACCTGACAGGTGTTCAGGTGTTGTAATTAGGGTTGAGCGAACCCAAACTTTTGGGTTTTTGGTACCCCGACCCGAACCCGAACAATTTTCTGTAAGTTCGGGTTCGAGTTCGGGTTCGGCAATGTAATGGTGCGCTGCAGGGCAGCCAATCAACATTTGTTTAACTTGTGTGACTTAGAAGCCATCACAGCCATGCCTACTAATGGCATGGATGTGATTGGCCAGTGCAGCATGTGACCCAGCCTCTATATAAGCTAGAGGCACATAGCACAGCACGTCACTCTGCTTTAGATAGGGTAGGGAAAGGCTGCTGCTGCTGCTGCTGCTCTGAGGGAGAGAATTAGATAGGAGTCAGACTGTCCTGCTTCAGAAATCAAATTACTCAGCAATCTACATATGTGCAAGTCACTCTGCATTAGATACTTTAGGGAAAGGTTCCTGGTTTTGCTTGTAGGGAGAGAAATATATAGGAGTCAGTCCTGCTTCAGAAATCAAATTACACCAGCACTGCATATGTTACTGTGAGATACTCTGCATTAGATACTTTAGGGAAAGGTTCCTGCTTTTGCTTGTAGGGAGAGAAATATATAGGAGTCAGTCCTGCTTCAGAAATCAAATTACACCAGCACTGCATATGTTACTGTGAGATACACCCTTTAGATACTTTTCTTCTATTGTGCTATTCAAAAAACATCCATTTAGGGCAAAAAAATGAAAAATTTGCAGTGTTTCCTCCATATCTGTACTTGTGAGATAAACACTTTAGCTAGTGTTCTTCTATTGTGCTATTCAAAAAACACCCATTTAGGGCAAAAAAATATATTTTGCAGTTTTTCCTCCAGTGTTTGCAGTGTTTTCTGTACGTGTGAGATACACACTTTAGATACTGTTTTTCTATTGTACTATTCAAAAAAAAATATTTAGGGCAAATTTTTTTTTTTGGTGCGTTTCCTGCATATTTGTACGTGTGAGATACACCCTTTAGATACTGTTCTTCTATTGTTCTATTCAAAAAACACCCATTTAGGGCAACAATTAGGCCAAGATTTTTTATTTTTATTTTTTTACTTATTTTAAGTTATTTCCCTATCCACATTTGTTTGCTGAGTACTTGCCATGCTCTTACCAACATTTTTGCTGCCATTTGCAGCCCTCTAGCCCTTTCCATTCGTTTTTTAGAGACATTTTAGTACTGAAAAGTTTGGGTCCCCATTGACTTCAATGGGGTTCGGGGTCAAGTTCGGGTCTCGAACCCGGACTTTTTTCCGAAGTTCGGCCGAACCCGTCGAACCCGAACATCCAGGTGTCCGCTCAACTCTAGTTGTAATCCCTCTCCACTTGAACTAAAAAAATAACGTATAGTTTAAGATGATAAAAATGAGCATATTAGGATTGTGAGTATATGATGGAAATGCTGCAAAATACTTTTTTTATTTTAAATTTGCCTAGAGAGATACTTTAAGGATAGATTCTACATAATGCAGTGAGTGCACATCTACGTTGCGTTTTCTGGAATGGTTGTGTTTTAGTTAACAAACCTACGGCAACCTGACTGAACAATTGTAAATGAGTAATTGTCACTGGGAATCTATAATCTGTTATTCACATAACACTCTACAAATGTCTTGTGGCTATTTTTTGCTCGGTATTAAAATTCTATTAATACAATCCAAGTTTGCATGGTAATCCCTCTGCCATCTGCTGCACCACAGTTGCTGAACACATTTTATGAAAATACATGTACTTTATGCCATGTAATAATGTGTAGATTTGCTGGGACTAGGATTTTAAAATATGCTTAAGCACTTTGATGCTTAGCTGATGATTTATTTCCAATTTGGAAGTTTACTGTTCTATGGGCTGATAGCAAGAAAATCCATGCTGCTTAGGTTTCATTTTGCAGTCTATGCAGTGTCATCTTCACTTCTCTTTCAAATTGTATTTCTTTGATTAGTATTAAAATTACCAAAAAGTGCATGTAAGCTGAAAGCATGTGTATATGAGTAACCGAAAAGGCATGAAGGGGACAGTAAAAGTATATTACTTATCATTTACAGTATGAATGAAAGCTAATTACCTACGGCCAACATACCCAGCACCCTCTGATAGCAGCCGCAATCCACACAATCTCATTTCTATTCCTCTTCAGCCTAGAACCAGCCTCCCCTTCTCCTGTGCCCTTTGGAATGCCTGCTCTGTTTTTAACAAACTCACCACCGTTCATGACCTATTTATCAAAAATTCCCTGAACCTACTTGCAATTACTGAGACCTGGATTCAAGAATCTGACCTTCCTTCATCTGCTGCTCTCTCCTATGATGGCCTCCTGTGGACTCACTCTCCCAGGTTTAGTGGACGGAAAGGAGGTGGTGTTGGAATCCTTCTATCCCATCAAAGCACTTTTCAGGTTCTTCATCCACCCCCGCTCTGTCCCTCCCCTCATTTGAAGCTCACTGTATTTGTTTATTTTCTTCAGTTTCATTGAGAATTGCTGTGATCTATCGGCCTTCTGGACCAGTATCAAGCTTCCTTGATGACTTCTCTACCTGGCTACCCTACTTTCTCTCTTCTGAAATTTCAACAATCATTCTTGGTGACTTCAACATTCCTGTTAACTTAGACTCTGAACTGTCCTTTCAGGCCCACATCCAATCCCTGTTCAAATCATGCCGCCTTACCCTCCCCAAAATTTCCAGAATACACCCCTTTTTAACTAATGACACTACCAAGTGTTTAATTCACTCCCTGGTCATCTCTCGCCTCGACTACTGCAACTGCCTCCTCATTGGATTACCTTTACATAGACTATCCCCTCTTCAATCCATCATGAAAGCTTCTGCAAGACTCATCCACCTTACCAACCATTCAGTGTCCTCCACCCCTCTCTGCCAATACCTCCACTGGCTCCCACTCACCCAACGAATAAAATTCAAAGTACTAGCAATAATTTAAAAAGCCATCCACAACTCGGCCCCCAGCTACATCACTAACCTAGTCCCAAAATACCAACCAAACCGCTTTTCTCGGTCCTCCCAAGACCTCCAGCTCTCTAGCTCCCTTGTCACCTCATCCCATGCTCGCCTCCAGGATTTCTCCAGAGCTTCTCCCATTCTTTGGAACTCCCTACCCCAATCTGTCCGACTGTCCCCTAATCTATCCATATTTAGACGATCCCTGAAAACTCTTCTCTTTAAAGAAGCCTATCCTGCTTCTAACTAACACTGTTTTACTTCCTACATCAGCTAATCCCCCACAGCTATTACCTTTTGTATCAATTGACCCTCCCTTTTTAGATTGTAAGCTTTAATGGAGCAGATTCCTCTTGTACCAAATTGTAATGTAACTGTAATGTCTGCCTTTATTCTGTTAAGCGCTGCTCATACTGCTGGTGCTATATAAAACCTGTATAATAATAATAATAATAATAATAATAATAATAATAATAATAATAATATGTGTAGTATTATTATTGTAGTATAAGACATAACAGAGACACATGGATTAATGGGAGAAAATAAACAGGGATTTTGTAGGTAAGTAGTAAGGATACAATTAATGGGTTCAGTTTTGGTACATTCACCAAACAGCTCAAGATTTTGAATGTTAAAGAATAAGTATTGCCAAAACTATTTTGGTCATACTTCTCCTGAAGATCACAGGAGAGCAGTCCATTCTGTACGTCTGTGATCCATTTTTAGCTGAAGCCCACTGTCGGCGGACATCACAGAGCCGTTCCAGACTCTGAAAAGATCTCAACCATATGGTTGGGATCCACTCAGAGCCCTGGATTGGCATCTGGCTCATCGTCTCAGCAATTATTTTTGAGAGCAGCCCATCCCACCCACTCCACAGCTCAGTTCTCCAGTGAGCACTGAAAGGGAAAATTGAGCAATCAGATGTGATTGATCGCACAGTTCCCACTACATTTCCCACCACTGCTGCATCTATCTAGACGAGTATAATCTTTTTTTTTGCAACGCCTATACTTCTCTTTTCATCCAAACTCCATTGGAGTCTATGATAGCTGAATCTTTAATATCAGTTCTGACCATTTTCTATGCTAATAGGTGACAGGACATGTGCTAAAGCAATTGGCATGAAGCAGAAATTGTAATTATGCTTCTATACAATCTACTAAAGAAAAACTGACAATTACAGAGAAAAAATGCCATTTAAATTGCTGGCCTGGTTTTCTTTGTAAATAAAAAAAAAAAAAAAAAAAGCCGGTGGGCAAATGTAAGTTACTGGCAAATGTTTTTACTTTTTTTTTCTAAAATGTTACTTTTGCTGTAGTACATCCTTTAGAGAATGAGAAAAATAGCAGGGTCTCCACAAATTGCATAGCAGAACCATTATTCTTGATGAGAATTTATATTATGGAGGGATTGGAGGGATTTCCCTGGTTCCCTCGGGGGAAGAGAAAGGGAGTTCAGATCGTTGGGAAATGGATGGGAAGGGTAATTGTCTAGCCTGGCCCCACAGGGCAAATGGTTACCATTGGTAGAATTGGTTTTGATATTGGGGGAAATACCAATGGCTGCATGGAAATATCGTCAATTGGTGGATTTGTTTACTAAGTGGAAGCATCAGGTCAGGCCAGCAAACCCGCTTACTACCTTTGATGAATGGTATGTTAACCTATCAGAGCCGGATCATATGTTGTGTCGAATGTATAAGCTGGTTCTGAGTGCCCAAAATATGACAACTCCCTATTTTATTTTAGAATGGGAAAGGGAGCTGGGCTATAATTTTACATCTGAACAAATTAAAAGGTTGATGGGGGCAACACACTATACTTCAATAAGTTCCCATATACAGGAGATGTCTTATAAGTTCTTGACAAGATGGTATCGTACATCGGTTCGATTGGCCCAGATATACCCATCGGCGGATGTTAACTGCTCGAGGGGTTGTAACCAAAGGGGCTCATTTATTTATTTGTGGTGGCATTGCCCAAAAATTCAAGTATTCTGGGAGGCGATAGCTCCTTGGAATAAGAAAATGACACTTAGACCTATAGAACTTTCTCCATTACATTTTCTCTTTCATGGGATAACACCATCTGCTAGATTTTATAAGAGAAGCGTTATTCCCCATTTACTAAATGCAGCTAAAATATTGATACCTAGATTTTGGAAACAGTCTGCATGTCCTACTTTAATGTATTGGAAGAGGGAGGTGGAAAAAATAATGGAAACAGAGAGATGGATACATATGGTTAAGGACCAATAGAATAAATTTAAAGACACTTGGGCAGGATGGCTGTAAAACTCCTCAGAAACAGGGGCGGATTAAACCCTATGGGGGTAGTGCTGTGTTATGGATCGGACAGTCTGTGGGAATGCGTCTGGTGAGGAGAAATTGGGAGGGAATGGCAGTTTCCTTTTCTTTTCTTTTTTTTTTACCTTTCTTCTTTCTCTCTTATGGGAAATGTAGTGGAGAGATGATTGATGCCATTAAAGGAAGAGGATAATTTATAATAGTAAATTAGGCAGGGGATAGGCAACACATAATGAAACTACACAGAGACGGGTGGATTGAAATATTGAAATGAAAGGAGGAGAGGTATAAAAAGCATATGAAGTAGTAGGGGGAGGTTATATTGGATAAAAACACTAAATATAATAGAACACGATAACTGTAATTTGAAATTATATCATTTTTTTTTCTTTTCTTTCCTATGTTGTTAGTTGTTTTTCACACGTAATAACGTAATAGGGCGCTGTAAATCCTCCTTCTTAATTTTATTATGAATAATGTGTTGCACAAATTGGGCCAGATTCACAAAGAGATACGACGGTGTATCTCCTGATACGCCGTCGTATCTCTGAGTTCTGCCGGTCGGATCTATGCGCCTGATTCATAGAATCAGGTTCCGCATAGATCTCCCTAAGATCTGACAGGTGTAAGTGACTAACACCGTCGGATCTTAGGCTGCAATCTCACACTGTCCGCTAGGTGGCGCTTCCGTTTGTATACGCAAGGAATATGCAAATGAGGAGTTACGCCGATTTAGAAACGAACGACCGCCCGGCGCTTTTTTTTTATGTCGTTTGCGTTCGGCTTTTTCAGGCGTATAGTTACCCCTGGGTCTATGAGGCACAGCCAATGTGAAATATGGCCGTCGTTCCCGCGATGAAATTTGAATTTTTTACATCCCTTGCGTAAGTCGTTCGCGAATACGGATGGACGTAATTTACGTAAACGTCGAAACCAATGACGTCCTTGCGACGTCATTTGGAGCAATGCACGCTAAGAAAAATTCCGGACGGCGCATGCGCTGTTCGAACGGCGCGGGGACGCGCCTGATTTGAATAGTACACTCCCCCTAGCCGCGGAATTTGAATTCCGCCGGGGGATTTACGATACGCCGCCGCAAGTTTTGAGGTAAGTGCTTTCTGAATTAAGCACTCGCCTCAAAAACTTGCGGCGGCGGATCGTAAATCAGATAGGTTACGTGGATCTAAAGATCCACTAATCTATCTGAATCTGGCCCAGAGAGTTTTGGTTATGAGTAGATAAATGGATGTTTCTCTTCTTTTCTGAAGATGGTATGATCAAGGATCCAGTGTGTTTTCTCGGGGGAGGAGGGGCGGGGGAGTGTTATTGTGGTCATGTTAATAAAAGGATTTATACAGCTATTTTGTGCAATATGTACTTTTATGTTGTTATGTTGTAGGTTGGAATTTGTCTTAACAAAGAAAAAAAGTGATTATAAAAAAATTGGAAGAGTGGGTATGATAAGTTGCTAGTGTCTGGGCAGGACTTCTGTGAACAAAGGAGTACCAATATTTTGCAAGGAAATTTGGCGTTTTATATTGTAGGCCTGTAATTCTTAGGAATAACTCACTTAAATCTGACCAAACAAGAGTCTAGTAGGCATCCCGGGTATGGAAAAGTTTGAAAAACAAAATTATAAATTATAATATAATAAATAATTATAACAAATAATAATATAATTATAATAAAAATTATTCAATAATGTAATCAACTCAAAATCACTGAAATTTGCTCAGTTGCAGAATTGTCACTGTCATTACTTTTATTTTTTTATGACGAATTTCCCCACAAATCGCTATCGCTCAATTCTGCAAGTGATTATAATTTATTCTCGCTGTTTTCCAGCTACTCTAAAACCACTTTTGACATAAAGGGACACTTTTGGTTGCTATGGACAATCTACAGTTTGCAGGCAGAAAGAATAGTTTTTATTATATAAAAGTACATGTAGGGCACTGGACAGACCACTAGGGACAAAGGGGGTGTGTATTTTTTACATACAGTACTGTAATCTATAAGATTACAGTATACTATATGTAATGTGTTTGTTTACTTTTTGGATTTTGGCGTCGTTCTCCGCCCCCGTGCGTCGTAACGTCGCAGGGAACGGAGATCGGCGGCACACAGGGACACTGTGTGAATTGAGCGAGGACCCGCTCGCTCACACAACGGGGAGGCATCGAAGGATCCAGGGCAAGGGCGGATCCAGAGTCTAGTCTCGGGAGGGGCACTGCCAGAAAATAAGGTGTTGCTTACAGAACTCAATTAGGTGTCCGATGTGTCCGCTGCAATGTTGCAGTACCGCTAAAAATCAATGATCGCCGCCATTACTAGTAAAAAATATTTAAATATAAATGCCATAAATCTATCCCATAGTTTGTAGACGATGGTACAAGAGATAGTCAGAGAATGCAGACATGGTACAAGAGATGGTCAGAGACTGCAGACATGGTACAAGAGATGGTCAGAGACTGCAGACATGGTACAAGAGATGGTCAGAGACTGCAGACGTGGTACAGGAGATGGTCAGAGACTGCAGATGTGGTACAAGGGATGGTCAGAGACTGCAGACGTGGTACAAGGGATGGTCAGAGACTGCAGACGTGGTACAAGGGATGGTCAGAGACTGCAGACGTGGTACAAGAAATGGTCAGAGACTGCGAACGTGGTACAAGGGATGGTCAGAGACTGCAGGCATGGTACAAGGGATGGTCAGAGACTGCAGAAGTGGTATAAGAGATGGTCAGAGACTGCAGACATGGTATAAGAGATGGTCAGAGACTGCAGGCATGGTACAAGAGATGGTCAGAGACTGCAGATGTGGTACAAGGGATGGTCAGAGACTGCAGACGTGGTACAAGGGATGGTCAGAGACTGCAGACATGGTATAAGAGATGGTCACAGACTGCAGGCATGGTAGAAGGGATGGTCAGAGACTGCAGACGTGGTATAAAAGATGGTCAGAGACTGCAGGCATGGTACAAGGGATGGCCAGAGACTGCAGACGTGGTATAAGAGATGGTCAAAGACTGCAGGCATGGTACAAGGGATGGTCAGAGACTGCAGACGTGGTATAAGAGATGGTCAGAGACTGCAGGCATGGTACAAGGGATGGTCAGAGACTGAACACATGATACAAGAGATCAATGCAGCCTCATCAGTGCCCACCATTGCAGCCTCACTGTGCATATGAATGCAGCCCCACCTTTGTGTATAAATTCAGTCCCACTTTTGTATATTAATGCAGTCCCACTTTTGTATATCAATGCAGACCCACTTTTGTATATCAATGCAGACCCACTTTTGTATATCAATGCAGACCCACTTTTGTATATCAATGCAGACCCACTTTTGTATATCAATGCAGACCCACTTTTGTATATGAATGCAGACCCACTTTTGTATATGAATGCAGCCCCACTTTTGTCTATAAATGCAGCCCCACTTTTGTCTATAAATGCAGTCCCACTTTTGTATATGAATGCAGTCCCACTTTTGTATATGAATGCAGTCCCACTTTTGTATATGAATGCAGTCCCACTTTTGTATATACATGCAGTCCCACTTTTGTATATACATGCAGTCCCACTTCTGTATATGAATGCAGCCCCACTTTTGTCTATTAATGCAGCCACACTGTGCATGGCACTCACCATGGCATTGCCTCGATCACACACAGCAGGTATCTCCTCTCCCGATGTGTGTCATGGAACAAACAGGAGCTGTAGGTCTGTGTTCGGCTCTAGCAAAGTCCCACCCTAGACGGGCTTGTGTGATAGACAAAACACTGATTCAATCAGTGTTCCATCTCCATCTACTATCACATGAGCAGGTCTAGCACAGGCAGCACAGCCGAACACAGATCCAGCTCTCACACACAGCCAGAGATGCCCGGTGTCATACAAGCAGGAGAGAGGGGAGTGCTGCAGTCAGCTACAGCTCAAAGCAGCCTACCAGCCCTGGTGATGAGAGAGGGAGAGAGAGTGAGAGACTCGGCAGCGGAAGCTGCAGGCACCGCAAAGCAGTTTAAAAGCCAATGTGACATGATTGCCTCGGGGGGGAGAGCAATTGCCATGTTGCCATGTTGCCCCCCCCCCCTGGATCCGCCGTTGCCACAAAGCAGTTTAAAAAATTTTTTTTTTTTAAAGCCAATGTGACATGATTGCCTCGGGGGGAGCAATTTCCATGTTGCCCCCCCCCCCTGGATCCGCCGTTGCCACAAAGCAGTTTAAAAAAAATAGTAAAAAAAAAAAAAACATTTTTTTTTTAAAGCCAATGTGACATGATTGCCTCGGGGGGGGGGGGGAATTTCCCTGTTGCCCCCCCCTGGATCCGCCATTGATCCAGGGACAAGGTAAGTAACTTTGTCTCTGGCTGCTGCAAGGCGAGCCCGAGTCTGGCTCGGGGATACCGCTTTTGGTACAAAAATCCTACCCCGAGCCAGACTCGGGAATACCGCCAGGAGGGTTAACAAAGTAATTGGGAACATATGAACTACTGCAACCAGCTGGTAACATTAACCATAAGCATATAAATGCACACAAGTATAGGAATAATATGAAATGTATGTAAGAAGAGATTATTAATAGAACATACATCCAATGTACAAACAGGTATTCTCAGCAAAGGGTCTAAGAGGAGTCCTGATGGAATTGTGCACATGTACCTGAGTATATACAGTATATAGTTATTATTAAAGATACCTCCGGATTAATGTTGCAGCAAAGTCCAGTTGCAGGAACCGCTGAGAATGATGCTGACCAGAGATGATGACCATACTAGTAACTATATCAGAAAATAATTTACTGTTGCTATCTTACCCCCTTTAGGGGCCTTTAACACGGTTGGACCGCTCAGGTCCGCCTGTCAGTTTTGTAGGCGGACCTGAACGGCTGCTCCATGCAATCCTATGGCACGTCAGATGTCAGCGGAGACATGTCCGCTGACATCCGACCTAATCCGGTCCGTCAAAATCAGACGGATGGCGATACATCCCCATCTGTCCATGGCGGATCGGGTGAGATCTGATGAAAACAGACATGCTGTCCGTTTTCATCAGATCTCTCTATTGGAGACAGCGGCGCTGCACAAGCCCCCCCTGCTCAGTGAGCAGAGAGGGACTTGTCATCCGCCGGCTCAGCGGAGATCAGCGGAGATATCTCCCGCTGAGCTGGCGGACTGCGTATCGACACTCTCCTCCTGCTGGTTTCACTGGTTCTCTCCATCATGTACTATGGCAATGTAAATCTTTTTAGAATAAGTGTTACACCCGATCCCTCATTTGCACTACTATACCTCAGAGTTGAGCAGTACCCCCCCCCCCCCTCCTTGTAAACCTACAATTAGAAATAATTGACAACATTAAATTACTAATGAAATAATAAAACAAAAAGATTAGAGGCAATTAAATATAAATAAAAAAAATCGCACGTCAGAGAGTTTAAAGGGCTGCACACCCCCAGAAAATTGCAAAATGGAAAGATTCCCCCAAGGGTTTTTGTAGCAGCTATGTATTCCAATCAAGGAAGTTTGTATAGTTTATAATAGTGTAGAATCTTTATGGGACAAAATGAATCCAAAAATAGGAATAGGAATTAAAATATGAGTTCTGGCTACAGGTGTATGCAATAATGTTCCATTACAACTGTCAGATATTACACAATGCAACTATCAACTGACAATACATTGCAAAAAATTATATCTACATGAGCATCCCAAAGCGTTTCGGCTTATTTGGTCGTAGTCTTCTTCAGGGAGTTTTTGCCTCTAAAAAGAAAACATCCATATGTTCAATGTCACTTTTTACAATTTGGCACAATTTTTTCACAAAGTTGTCACTAAATTATATATTGCTCAAACATGCCATAGGCATATGTGAAATTACACCCCAAAAGACATCATGCTGCTTCTCCTGAGTACAGGCATACCACATGTGTGGGACTTTTTGGCAGTCTAGCCGCGTACAGGACCTTGAAAACCAAAAACCAAGCACCGTCTTCAGGCTTTCTAAGGGTGCAACTTCTTGATTTCACTTCTCACTTCCTATTGAAATTCCTAGACAGCACCCAACCCCCCCCCCCCCCCCCCGAAGGACCCCAAGCTATTTGCTGAGAGGCATTTTGCAGATCTTGCTTTTTGTCACAAAGTTTTGAAAATGTTAAAAATAAAAATAAAATCCTTTTCTTTCTTCATTTTCAAAAACAAATGAGAGCTGCAAAATACTCACCATGCCTCTTAGCAAATACTATGGGCCAGATCCACAAAAACGGGTGTATATTTAGGTGGGCGTAGCGCATCTCATATGCGTTACGCCGCCGTAAATCAGAGTGGCTCCTAGGGTATCCACAAAGAACTTGCTCCCATATGCGGGCCGGCGTAACGTAAATCTGCGTAAGCCCGCGTAATTCAAAGTAGACTTGGAGTGGGCGTGTTGTATGGTAATCTGGTTTGACCCCACGTAATTGATGCTTTTTACGAACAGCGCATGCGCCGTCCGTGGACTGCGCATGCGCGAAATCATGTCGCAAATAGTCAATGCTTTCGACGTGAACATAACTTACGCATAGCCCTATTCGCGAACGTTTTACGCAAACGACGTAAACGACGGAAAATTCAACGCTGTCCCGAAGTCCATACCTAACATTGCGTACACCTCATAGAGGCAGGGGTAACGTTACGCCGAAAAAAGCCTTACGTAAACGACGTAAAAAAATGCGCCGGGCGGACGTACGTTTGAGAATCGGCGTATCTAGCTAATTTGCATACTCTACGCGGAAATCAACGGAAGCGCCACCTAGCGGCCAGCGTAAATATGCACCTAAGATCCAACGGCTTACTAAGACGTACGTCAGTCGGATCTAGCCCACATTCAGTCGTATCTTGTTTTGTGGATAGAAAACAGAGATACGACGGCGCATCGTAGAACTTACGCGGCATATCAATAGATACACCGCCGTAAGTTCTTTGTGGATCTGGCCCTATGTGTCTACTGGTTCCAAAATTGAGCCATTTGGGGGGGTCTTGTGCTATCTTGGCATTTCAGGGCCTCTAAAACTGTCATAGGTATTGAGAAGTGAAATCACCATTTTACACCCTTAGAAATCCTGAAGGTGGTTTTCAGGGTCCTGTACGCGGCTAGGCTCCCAAAAAGTCCCACACATGTGGTATCCCCATACTCAGGAGAAGCAGCAGAATGTATTTTTGGGTGTAATCTCACATACACCCATGGCATGTTTGAGCAATATATAATTTAGTGACAAATTTGTGGAAAAAATATATATTGTAAATTTCCTGAAACTCGTGGCAAAATATAAAATATTACATGGACTCAACATTCCTTTCAGCAATTAGCTTGGGGTGTCTACTTTCCAAAATGGGGTCATTGGGGGGGGGGGGGGGTCTGTGCTACCTGGACATTTTATGGCCACCAAAACTGTATAAGGTAGTGAAGAGTGAATTCAAAAATTTGAGCCCTTAAAAAGCCTGAAGGCGGAGATTGATTTTCAGGATCCTGTACACGACTAGGCTCCCAAAAAGTCTCACACATGTGGTATCTCCATATTTAGGAGAAGCAGCAGAATGTATTTTGGGGTGTAAATTCACATATGCCTATGGCATGTTTGAGCAATATATCATTTAGTGACACTGGGAGCAGTGTGCTGTTCTATCATGCTATGTGCTCTTGCTCACGCAGGCTGCTGCTCTTCCCCAGCCACTACAGGGCACAGGATTACTCAAGTCTAGCCTGTTTTTTATTTTAGGCAAGAAGAGGAAGGGTGGCCATTGCCATGTGCTGACAGGTCAGATAGGCCATGGAGACAAAACGGTCAATGGTGGCCCGTGAGTGTGTGAGTACTTGCTTGGGAACTGGGTACAGACTAGTCATGATTATATGCTGCATATTTTCTGCCTATCCAAGGGGCATGTACAACTAAAAGTAGATACACCCCTGGATGATTAGCAGTTCACTTTAAAGTGTCATTATCTGCTTGTGGGCAGGAACAGTATAATATACATGCTTGCAAATGTATTGCTTAATTGCATGTTTTTTTAAAGTACATGTTTGAAAGTCATGAGCATGGGTGCAATTTAGGGAGTTATATCACCATCATAGTGCATATGTGCTTGGTATCCTACAGGTCTAAAGTATAGGACCAACTGCAGGTTCTTGCTTACAAACTTGCTAAATTGAACAGTTGCTAAAACGCACAGATGCTGAAATGCACAGTTGCTAAATTGCACAGTTGCTAAAACACACAGATGCTGAAATGCACAGTTGCTAGAACGCACAGTTGCAAAAATGCACAGATACTGAAATGCACAGTTGCAAAAACGCACAGTTGCTAAAACACACAGATGCTGAAATGCACAGTTGCTGCTAAAACACACAGTTGCTAAAAGGCACAGATGCTAAAAAACACATGGTGTTTTGCTGAAGATAGCTGTTTTTACCAGGGTATAGCAGTATTGGCATACCTAGATGACCTGCTAGATCAGTTAGGAATACGGTTAAACCTGGGGGTGTCCAGAACAGTCAGGTATCTGGAACACCTAGGTTGAATTCTCAACCTTTAGAAATCATCCTTACTACCAGTAAAGACACTGGAGTATTTTGGCTTGGTCATAGATACAGCCCAGAAAGAGTGTAAAGGCTATAAGAGGGGTGGTCCAGGTGGTCAGGGCAAGGAAGGGTCCAATTAATCGCATTTGCATGAGATTTCTAGGGAAGATGGTGGCTTCATTCGAAGCAGTTCCCTATGCCCAGGTTCGTTCAAGACTGTTGCAATACAGTATTCTGTCTGCTTGGAACAAGAAACCCCAAGCTTTGAATTATCAAATGAATCTGGCCCCAAAAGTGCGCCAGAGTCTCAGTTGGTGGTCGATAACCAAGACTTTACAGAAAGAAAAATCCTTCATTGCGGTTACCTGGAAAGTGGTAACAACGGATGCCAGCCTACAGGCTGTGGAACAGTCCTAGAAGAGACCACTGTCCAAAGGAAATGGTCAGAGTCTGAGAAAACCTTGCCCATCAACATCCTAGAGATTCGGGCACTACGTCTGGCTTTAACCACTTCCCGACCTCCTCATGTACATTTACGTCGGCAGAATGGCACGGACAGGCACAATCACGTACCTGTACGTCCTCTGCTAGACGTGGGTGGGGGGTCCGATCGGGACCCCCCCGGTACATGCGGAGGTCGGGTCCGCTCGGGGAGCGATCCGGGACGACGGCGCGGCTATTTGTTTATAGCCGCTCCGTCGCGATCGCTCCCCGGAGCTGAAGAACGGGGAGAGCCGTGTGTAAACACGGCTTCCCCGTGCTTCACTGTGTCGGCACATCGATCGCGTCATTCCCTTTATAGGGAAGACACGATCGATGACGTCATTCCTACAGCCACACCCCCTACACTAGTAAACACACACAAAGTAAACCCTAACTCCTACAGCGCCCCCTGTGGTTAACTCCCAAACTGCAACTGTCATTTTCACAATAAAGAATGCAATTTAAATGCATTTTTTGCTGTGAAAATGACAATTGTCCCAAAAATGGGTCAAAATTGTCCGAAGTGTCCGCCGTAATGTCGCAGTCACGAAAAAAATCGCTGATCGCCGCCATTAGTAGTAAAAAAAATAAAAAAAATAAAAATGCAAAAAAACTATCCCCTATTTTGTAAACGCTATAAATTTTGCGCAAACCAACCGATAAACGTTTATTGCGATTTTTTTTACCCAAAATAGGTAGAAGAATACGTATCGGCCTAAACTGAGGAAAAAAAAAAATTTTATATATGTTTTTGGGGGATATTTATTACAGCAAAAAGTAAAAAATATTGATTTTTTTTTCAAAATTGTCACTCTATTTTTGTTTATAGCGCAAAAAATAAAAACCGCAGAGGTGATCAAATACCACCAAAAGAAAGCTCTATTTGTGGGGAAAAAAGGACGCCAATTTTGTTTGGGAGCCACGTCGCACGACCGCGCAATTGTCTGTTAAAGCGACGCAGTCCCGAACTGTAAAAACCCCTTGGGTCTTTAGGCAGCAATATGGTCCGGGGCTTAAGTGGTTAATAGCCTGGACGTTTCAGGTTACAGAATTTTTCCATCCGAAAAATGCCACAGCAGTGGCCTATATTAATCACCAAGGGGGCACCAGAAGTCACGCAGCCCAGATGGAGGTGAACTAAATTCTGGGTTGGGCAGAGGAACAAGTTCCTTGCCTGTATGCAGTCTTCATCCCAGGGCCAGGAGTGGAGAATTGTCAGGCAGATTTCTTAAGCCACCAACAGTTGTTCCCAGGAGAATTGTCACTACATCCCAATGTTTTTCTGGCCATATGCCAGAGATGGGGATCCCGGACGTAGATCTGTTGGCATCCAGATTCAACAAGAAGTTGGACAACTTTGTGTCAAGAACAAGGAATCCACTCACACTCGGGACAGATGCATTAGTGACCCAGTGAGATCAGTTTTCACTGAATTATTCTTCCCAGTTCAGCTGCTGCCATGGCTTTTTTGCAGGATCAAGGAGGAAGAGAAGCCAGTAATCCTAGTAGCTCTGGTGTGGCCCAGGAGATCCTGGTATGCAGAGATCATGAGGTTGGCAGTAGGGGATTTGTGGACACTTCCATCTCATCCAAACCTGCTGTCGCAAGGGCCAGTATTCCATCCTACCTGACAATCGCTAAATTTGGAGGTGTAGCTGTTGAAACCCAAATCCTAAAGAATCAATGGCTTTCAGATTCAGTGATTACCACCCTGATTAATGCTAGAAATCCAGCCTCCAGGACCATTTATTATAGGGACTGGAGGGCCTATGCCTCCTAGTGTGAAGCCAAGGGTTAGCACCCTCGAAAGTATGTCATAGATAGAATTCTTGCCTTTCTACAATTGGGGGTAGAAATGAAGCTGGCCTTGAGTATGATTAAGGGTCAAATCTTGGCCTTGGAATTTTTTTGCCAAAGGCCACTTGCTTCGCATTTTTGGTCTGGGCCTTTATACAAGGGGTAACTTGGATAAGTCTGCCGCTCAGGTCACCCTTGTGCCCATTGGATTTGAATCTAGTTCTGTTGGGTTTGAAAAGACAACTCTTTGAGCCAATACACAATATTCCTTTGCTTTTTTTGACAAAGAAATTGGTGTTCTTGGTTGCGGTAACCACCACAAGAAGAGTATCAGAATTGGCTGCTTTTCCTGTAAAGAGCCATATTTGATTATTCATAGGGACAAGGTGAGGTTGCGTCCTCACCCAACCTTTTTGTCTTAGGTAGTGTCAGGTTTTCATCTGAATCAGGATGTTTCCCTGCCTTTATTTTTTCCAGAAACCTCATTCTGCAGAAGAAAGATTGTCACATTCTCTCGATGTAGTGAGAGCAGTCAAGGCCTATCTGAAGGTGACAGCTCAGATACAGAAAACTGTTGTTTTGTTTGTGCTGCCAGAAGGCCCCAGAAAGGGCCAGGCAGCATTGAAATCAACTAATGCTAAGTAGATTAGTCAGGTGATTAGTTAGGCTTATAGTCTGAAGAAAAGGGTTCTGCCTTTTCAAGTTTAAGCACACTCTACCAGGGCAGTCAGTGCTTCTTTGGCAATTGGGCAGTGCATCACCAAGCCTCCATGGCTCAGGTTTGCAAGGCCACAACATGGTCATCAGTGCATACATTCACAAAATTCTACCAGGTGGATGTAGGTCAGGAAGAGGATGCCGCCTTTGGGTGCAGTGTTCTGCAGGCAGCAGTATAGGTCCTCACTTCTGACGGCGGTCTGCTTTATTTTTTGTGTGTCCCTCCCCTCAGATGGCATTGCTTTGGGACATCCCATATAGTAATTACTATAGAGCTCTGTGTCCCGTGATGTACGATGAAGAAAATAGTATATTTTTTTTTCCAAAAGTGTTTATTAATTTTTCAGCAGTAACAATCATCATAACAATTGGCACAACAGTTGACATAGCAGTGTTCATAGACACACAGTGCGAATGCATGCGGGCGCAGCCGCTACATGTTACATAGGAGGGAAAACGATAAACATCTGAGAGCTGCGTTCCAGTAGTCGAGGGCGGTAACAATCACAATAAACAACAGCAATCATTAACCCCTGCAAGCGAGGGTCCCGGCGGGAAGTGATGATAAGCTTTGTGCGCGTCTACCGCAGTGTAACCAATCACGTGAGTAGCATAACCAGGGAGAGAGAGAGACGTACTCACTCCAACTAGCTCCAGGGCTTTCTGAGGACAACGGTGAAGAACTAGCAACAGGTGCCCAACTATCTGCACAGTGGTTCCCTAGGCAGGTCTCCCTAGCCCTATCCCAGCACTCATGGAGGCAGTGCCCTTCAGCACAAAAACGTCCCTCTGAGCAGGTCTGGGCACTAATATACTCAAAAAAGAAGGGGGGAAACAGGGCAGGAAGGGTGAGGGGGAGCTGACATTGGGGGGGAGGATGGAAGGGATGGGTATTCCGCCACAGCTCTGCAGGGGAGTGGAAGGCGGGGTTCCAAGGTCAGAGTCGTCAGGGTCTAGCAGTCTTGTAGTCGGCAGTCGAGGTGAAGTGAATCCAACAGGCCCATGTCTCATTGAACCTCGCAGGATTGTCATTGGCTTGATGGATTAGGTCCTCCATCTCCATCGTCTTTTGAAGTCGCTGGAACCAGTCAGCTAGAGAAGGGGGTTGCGGGGAGAGCCATTTAATCGGGATGCACATCCGTGCAGCATTCACCATGTGCATAGCTAGTGATCGATTATAGCCCCTCGGGAGCGTATGGGCATGATGAAGGAGAAATTGCGCGGGTGTGAATTCTAAATTATCTGTCGTTATGTGTACAATGTGCTTGCTGTGGACCTCCGTCCAGTAGGGTTGGAGTGAGGGGCATGTCCACCAGATGTAGAGAAAAGAGCCCGTCTCCCGATGGCATCTCCAGAAGACCTTCGGGAGTGTGGGATCAATTCTGTGTAATTTGAGCGGTGTCTTGTACCACCTGGAAAGGAGCTTGTATGCGTTCTCCTGTGTTTGGACGTTAACCGAGCCCTTGTGGGCCAGCCTGTAAACAGATTCCCAGTCCGCCTCCGTGAGGTCGAGCGCAAGGTCACTTTCCCACTGTTGGTTGGCCCAATGAATTTTGGAGGAGTGTGTGGAGAACAGTAGGCTGTAGATGGTGGAGATAAGGTGTCTCTGTGGTTCCCTATTGGAACAGAGGCTCTCGAAAGGGGAGCAGGGTCTAGACCATTGGGGGCTCAGGGCCGTCCTGTCCAAAGAAGTGTCGAATTTGTAGGTAAGTCCAGAATGGAAACTCGTCTTTGTCAGTTTTGGCGGCCAATTCCGCGGGGAGAGCCATTTAATCGGGATGCACATCCGTGCAGCATTCACCATGTGCATAGCTAGTGATCGATTATAGCCCCTCGGGAGCGTATGGGCATGATGAAGGAGAAATTGCGCGGGTGTGAATTCTAAATTATCTGTCGTTATGTGTACAATGTGCTTGCTGTGGACCTCCGTCCAGTAGGGTTGGAGTGAGGGGCATGTCCACCAGATGTAGAGAAAAGAGCCCGTCTCCCGATGGCATCTCCAGAAGACCTTCGGGAGTGTGGGATCAATTCTGTGTAATTTGAGCGGTGTCTTGTACCACCTGGAAAGGAGCTTGTATGCGTTCTCCTGTGTTTGGACGTTAACCGAGCCCTTGTGGGCCAGCCTGTAAACAGATTCCCAGTCCGCCTCCGTGAGGTCGAGCGCAAGGTCACTTTCCCACTGTTGGTTGGCCCAATGAATTTTGGAGGAGTGTGTGGAGAACAGTAGGCTGTAGATGGTGGAGATAAGGTGTCTCTGTGGTTCCCTATTGGAACAGAGGCTCTCGAAAGGGGAGCAGGGTCTAGACCATTGGGGGCTCAGGGCCGTCCTGTCCAAAGAAGTGTCGAATTTGTAGGTAAGTCCAGAATGGAAACTCGTCTTTGTCAGTTTTGGCGGCCAATTCCGCTTGAAGCAGGAGTCTGCCCAAGACAAAGAATTGACCCGCCTGTACTGTCGCGTGGGGCCAACCGTCCGACAGAAAGGCAGGGTGCATGCCCGGAGGGAAGTCAGGGTTCAGTCTGAGGGGGGTCAAGGGACCGCACTGGTCCGACAGTTTGTGTTTGGCACAGGCCTCCCGGAAGGCTCGTAAGGAGGGGAGTATGAGGGGATGGTCCTTGCAGTCAAGCGGGGTGTTACCCTGTGAGACCCATGGCAGGTGGGACAACGGAAGGGGAGAAAAAGACTGTTCTAGCCCTACCCATTGTTTTTGTTCCCCATTAGTGGCCCAATCGACGATTCTAGTGAGGCCACAGGCCAAATTGTATTTGTGCAGGTCCGGGAGGCCCAGGCCACCTTTCAGTTTAGGGACCGCGAGCTGAGCATAGCTTAGGCGAGGGCGGGCGCCATGCCACACAAAGTTCGTGCAGGCCGATCTGTAGGACGAGAAGAAAGCCGGGGGGAGCCTAATGGGGATCGCCTGCATGGTGTACAGTAGGCAGGGAAGAATATTCATCTTGACCACTGCGATCCTGCCGAACCATGACAGAGGTTTCGGGGACCACCCCTTCAAGTCTTTCACTACAGCTTGAAGCAATGAGAAGTTGTTAAGGGAGTACAGGTTCGAGAGGGAAGCGGGGAGTTGGATCCCCAGATATGTGATGGCCCTAGCGTTCCATTTAAAGGGGAAATTTACTTGACACAGGTCACATAGGGTTTGGGGTAGGGAGACGTTCAGGGCGGACGATTTGGAGAGGGTAATTTGGAAGTTGGATAGGATCTTAAACTCCTGGAGATCTTTCAGGAGGTTAGGGATAGTCGTGAGGGGATCTCTAAGAAAGAGGAGAACATCATCCGCGAACGCGGCAAGTTTGTAGGTCAGGTCTTTAACGTCAATGCCCTTGATCGTCGGGTTAGATCTGAGTCGTCGCAGGAAGGGTTCTAGGGTGAGAACGAAAATCAGGGGGTAGAGGGGGCATCCTTGACGGGTCCCGTTCGCTATGGAGAAGGGGTCCGACAGGTGGCCGTTCACGCTGACCCTTGCGGTGGGGCCCGCATATAGCGTAGATATATAATTTAACATGAACGGCGGGAGATTAGTGGCTTTAAGGGTCGCTTGCATGAAGTCCCACACCACACCATCCCACAACACCCAGTGTTGTCCCGTGCCTCTCAACCAGGGACAAAGCCGGCATGGTCCAGATCGATTAGTTTGGGCAAGTATGGGAGAAGCCTGTTCGCGATCATCTTAGCAAACCACTTGAGGTCCACGTTGAGGAGCGAGATGGGTCTATAGTTGGTCACTACGGTAGGGTCCTTGTCGGGTTTAGGAATTACTACAATGTGTGTGGTCAGGAGATCTCGGGGAGGGGCTTTGGCGTTGGCGAAAGAGGCGAAGGCCGAGACAAAAAAGGGTGTAAGAACTTTAGCGTAGGTCTTGTAGTACCCCGCAGTCAGCCCGTCCGGGCCCGGGCTTTTGCCCGCTTTCAGTTGTTTCAGGGCTAGTCCCACTTCAGCACTGTTTAGGGGCCTGTCCAGTTCTGTTTTAGCCACCTCCGACAACTTGGTAGGGCCGTACTGGCGCAGGAAGTCGTCAATTAAGCCCTGCCGTGCGACTCGAGCGTTTGGTGTGGTAGGGGAGGGTAGGTTATACAAGTCGGAGTAATACTTAACAAAGAGCTTAACAATGTCAGGAGTAGATTGTACCTTACGGCCTTTTTCGTCCGTCAGAGAATGGACGGTCGCCTTGGCTTTTTTGGATTGCAGGGCTTTCGCCAGCAATTTACCCTGCTTTGTCGCCGTGTTCGTAGAAGGATTTCTTGGCCAGAGCGTAACTACGTTTAATCTTCCTACCTATAACCTCCAGGAGTTCGGCCCTCGCCCTGCTCAGTTCCTGCAATGTCGCGAGAGCTTGCGAGTGTTTGTGTGCGGACTCCAAGCGCTTAATCCTACCTAGTAGATCGTTATAATGTTTACGCCTTTCCTTATTGCGTTTGGCAGCCGCCACAATCAGAAGGCCCCAAACCACGCACTTGTGGGCCTCCCAGTTAGTAATGGGAGCTGTATCCTTCAGTCTGTTTTCCCGGAAATACGCTTCGAGAGACACCTCCAGCTCCTTAGCCAATATCGGGTCTGTGAGTAGGGACGGGACAGTGTTGCCGAAATCGGATGGTGGTCCGACAGGAACATGGGCTTGATGGACGCATATGTAAAACATATGTAAATCTTCCTGGCTAATCAATAAATAGTCGAGACGGGAGTACCGGTTGTGGGGAGCCGAATAGAATGTGTAGTCCTTGCCTGTAGGGTTTAAAGCGCGCCATGTGTCATGCAGGAGAAGGTCCTGGAGGATCATTTAATTCTTCTCAGGGCTATGTACGGGGTCGATGACGTACCTGTGGACGTGTCCTGTGCTGGGTTGAGGGGCACATTAAAGTCGCCCCCCAACAGCAACGTTCCTGCCTTAAAGGGTGTCAGCAAATCCGAGACGGATTTAAAGAATGATACCTGGCGAGTGTTCGGGGCGTAGATGTTAGCAAGCGTAACAGTACGGTTCAGATAGAAGCCTCTCAGAAATAGGTATGTACCCTCCGGGTCAGCTAGCAACTCCGTTAGTGTGAAGGGGCACTTTCTAGCTATCAGTATAGAGAGACACCTTTCGTCTTGGCGTGCACATTCGTGGCGTGATGGACTACCGGATAATAAAAGTTGTGCAGTTTGGGTGTGGCTCCTGACTTAAAATGTCAGCCCTAGCTCGATGCATGGCCAGGAGGAGCTGGGCTCGCTTTTCAGGGAGATTCAGTCCCTGCGCATTCACAGAGACCACCTTCAATGTGGGGCTAACAGCCGCCGCCGATAAGTCCGTCATCGTGGTTGTCCCTATGGTCACGTATCTGCGTGTAGGGTAGGTGGGGGAGCCCGAGCTGTGGCGGAACAGGGATAAGTCAAGGGTGGGAGTCTCTCCGGAGCGTCACCAGGGTCAGAGATCGAGGGGGGGTGAGCTGCGATCGGGGACACAACCTGTCTGGCTCCGTGTGTTGGGGGGGGAGGGGTGGGTGGTCTTGCGGGGGGGCTCAAGAGGAGGGTTATCAAAACTCCCCCTCAACGAGAGGGGGTAGAGACCGATTAGGTGGGGGGGACACAGTCCCACCACCTATTTTGGTTGAGACACAATCGGTGTATTGCGGCCGTACGGGACACCCACCCTAGTGACAGGCCCAGGTACCACCGCACGGTACCACTTGTGGGTTGGCCGAGTCCTTGCCGGAAGATGACTGGATAGGGTGAAAAAAAACTAAAAAGGAATACCTGAGCATGGTATGCCACCCCAGAGCGGTCAACCTTGCACTTCCACAAGGGGTGAGATCCTAGGGGCACTTGGTCTAAGGTGGGCAAGGAGGTCTAATGGTGCAAAAGGCAATTCCCGCTGTTAGAGGGGGTCCGCCCATCGCGGCACTGTGCAGCCCTATATCCCCGGGTTCTAGCGATAGTGCGTGCAGTCGGGTGCGTCGACATCTGCCCCCCCTCCCCCCAGTGGCCGGCTAGCCACTGAGACGTCGGGGTAGCACGGTCGACGCCCCCGCGCCGAGTAGCGTCACGGAGGGAGTAGGGGGGGCGGAAGAGAGACACCCGCGTTCCCAGCCCACCACCAGCACAACATCCTAATCCTAAAATCTGGCACAATAGCTACTAGCTAACATGGTACCCCAGTAACAAGGCGGCAGCCAGCCCAAGAACAGTCCTGTGTAAGAATGGGTCAGCGTGTGTATACTTATCCCAAGGTCCGGGTCTCGACCAGCAATGTTCGACCCGGCGCACGCTGCAGCAGAGTTGATACAGTCTCCAGGAATAGGCTCCGTGCAGGCCGGGGAGGAATCACGTTGGTGTGGGGCTGTCCGAGGGATGGAGCATTTGGGCCTTGTACCCTTGCGCGACCACAATCCCGCGGCAGTGGGACAGTCCATTCCAAGGAGAACGTTGCGCTGCGGTGGAGCTACGTGTCACGAGAATGCAGTCACCGCTCCGACATGCAGGGGCCGCTCACGGCATTTCAGCAAGCAGTGCTGGAGGGACAGGGATGGAGGAACCACAACGCGACCGCCATCGTCAGTCCAGATGAGAGGGGCCCGGTGAGAAGCAAGTTAGGCAGTCCTGCGAGAGGCGAGGTCCCCCTCAGCGCCGTGATGGGAGGGCAAGTGCCCAGGAAGCAGAGTCAACAGACGCAGCGGTGCGGACATCCAAGGCCGTACCTCTGGCGACGGGGTCCCAGGTCCCGTCCATGGCGGGGGGTCGCAGGTCACCGATTCCGGAGGCGAAGATGTGCGCGGGGCATCCTGGGCAATGTAGTGCGGAGGCCGGACAGATCACGTGGGTTCCAGAAGGCCTCAGGGGGGACGCAATCGGCGCCGACCCGTGCCGGATGGGGGTGGAGGCTGTCAGCACAGATCGAAAGGCATGGTGACAGTCAGTGCGGGAAACCACGCAGTCAGGCAGCCGTCGAAGAACACAGGAAACCAAAGCTCGGTCTCAAAAGTCAAAGTTCACAAGTTGTAAAACACCCAACATGGCAACAGGGTAATAAACTCACCAACAACACAGTGGGCAAAAGATCCATTAGGCACTCATCTGGTCAGTCAGTAGTCTCTGCGGGCCCTCCGTGTCCCGGGAGAAGACAGCGGGTCCCGGTCGCTCCTGGGCCCCGTAGCGGAGGTCGAGTTGCGAGAGCCTGAAGGAGACTTGTAGGCTGCGTTTCCATGCTTTCCGCCGGAGGTCCATTCCAGCGGCCCACGGAACGGCGGTAGACGGCATACCATTCTGGAACCGCAACAGGCGGTATACCCAGGGCCTCAAAGAAGTGCGGGAGATCCTCAGGAACCTTCAGTAGTGCGGTGCGGCCCTGGTGGGAGGCCGAAAGGCAGAAAAGGAACTTCCACTTATAGCGTATGTTCTCAGACCGCAGGACATCCAGCAGGGGTTTAAGGTCCCTGCGATGTTTCAGAGTAATCCCCGAGAGGTCCTGAAATAGCTGAATTGGGGCTCCTCCATGCTGAAGGCTTGTCTCAGGATCTCCTCCTTCAGACCGTAATCTGTAAGACAGCAAACAATGTCTCTGGGGGGGTCTGTGTCTCTGCCTCTAGAGCACAGCGCCCTGTGGATCCTCTCCATGACAATCTGCGTATCCGGAGGACCGAATTGAAGATACTGGTCACCTCTTGCTGGATCCGGTCACTCTCTACAGCCTCCGGCAAGCCCCGCACGCGCAAGTTATGGCGCCGTCTCCGGTTCTCCAGGTCCTCCAAATGACGGTTTACCTCCCTCAGTTGCAAAGTATGATCATCAATTTTCCTAGTAGAACGCTGGAGGACAAGGTCATGATCCTCCAGTGCGTTCTCGGCCGTCTCCACTCTCCCATCCAGCGCTTTAAAGTCCAGGCGCAGTTCCGCTATGGCCGCCGTGAGTTCATCCTTGATGTCTGTCGCCACGGCCCTCAGGTCAAAGATGGTGATCGGCGATGCCGCTATTGCAGGAGCCAGTGCGGACTCCGGTCCCCCGAGAGCTCCCGGGGGGGAAGCAAGCGGAGTCGCGGACAGGACGATCTCCTGTGCCTGAGAGGAGGAGGTCTGCGAGCGGCCTACTCGCGCTCCTTGGCGGGAAGCCGCCATGTTCCCACGGCCGGCCCAGAACATCTCCGGTATGGATTGCTCGAGCGCGTCGTTTTGTTCCCCGGGGGAGCGGGAACGGGAGGCTGAGGACTGCCTCGATGCTGTACCCATGATTGAGGCGTAGAAAAGTGGGTGAAAAGCGCCGCTAAGTATGATAAAGGCTCTGAGGTGGCAGGAGCTCAGTGATCAGGCAGCCATCTCCTAGCCATCTCCTAGCTCGGCTCGGCCACGCCCCCGAAAATAGTATTTTTATAACAGCTTACCTGTAAAATCTTTTTCTTGGGAGTACATCATGGGACACAGAGGTCAAACCCCTCTTATTGGGATATTTATATATTGCTTTGCTACAAAAACTGAGGTACTTCCTGTATGGGAAATGTTATATAGGGAAGGGAAATTTCTTTCTTGATTTGTCCATCACCTGAAGTTGGGTGTATAACCCATATAGTAATTACTATAGTGCTCTGTGTCCCGTGATGTACTTCCAAGAAAAGGATTTTACAGGTAAGCCGTTATAAAAATCCTATTTTTAGGGCCTATGTCGATGAGCTTTGGGCTTGAGGTTATTACATCAATTTGACATCAGTTGTAGATGTTTCTGAAATCTAGTGTATATTGACTTCAGTTGACCTCCTTCTGACCTGGATTTTACCTGCCTGAGGTGGGTTTTGCATTACCATAGACTTGTATGGGAATGCACAAAGCCACATACATAGACCCTTAGGCATTTTTTACTTTTAACAAACAAATTAGCTTTAAAACACGCACAGACACGCACCCACACACCAAAGAATATTTACAGATATTGATACAGAAACAAAATACATTCCAGGAACACCTGGTATCCTATATGCATAAAATATAAATTTAAAAAATGATTTACCTCAGGGTATTGCTATGCTATCTGAAGCCACATACATATTAATATCTTGATGTCAACTTGTCATAAGAATTTTGCAGTATATCATTTCACATTCAATATTTTGCAAATTTAAATTTAAAATTTCAATGAAAAGATAAATGTTTTGTCAGATAAATGTAGTTTTAAATAGCAAGTGCTTTTTTTAACGAAAATCTGTCACCCAGAAATGAGTACATGGACAAGCAACAGATTGGATAATGTAGACAAATCAATTATTTATTTATTTATGTTTGTTTTTTTTAGTACGTTTGATAGTGTTACAAATTAAATGATGCTATATTCACCTGGGGTGTAAACATTTTGAATAATTGACACATTGTCCTGGAAATCTAAGCATGAGATCTCTTGAATGAACAATATTATATTGTATGAATAGTGAAAATATATATATTTTTTGTCTGTTTTATAACACAAAGACTTGAATGGCTTTCTCTCCATTTATTTCCCTGGATTTTGCAATCCCCTTTTTTAAAAGGTTAAGTTCACCTTTATAAACTCCCCTATGCACCAATATAGCATTCATGTACTTTTTTTGAAAAAAATATCAAAGCTTTCCATAAAATCTACAGTCACTTACTTTTCTTGTGCTCATCCATGAATCCAGAAGTTTCCATTAGTAATGTCTTCTTCCTGATCAGACTTTAGGTCAGGGGTGCCCAACCTTTTAAAGAGCAAGGGGCCACTTAAGCGACTTGGTAACCGGTCGCAGGCCACAATGAGCCGAGTGGGTGGATGGCATCTCTGTGTCTGCTCTGCATATGCAGAGCAGACACAGTCCACTATACTTTTTTGGCGGATCAAATTGGAGGTAGGACAAGTCGTACTTTTGGCTTTCCTGCACTTTGCAATAGCCTTCTGTATATTCTGCAGGCTTGGTGCACTTTTAGAAAGCTCACCAAACTCGCAGGTAATAACAGACGTCTATTGCTCAGTGCAGGTAACCCACAGGTAAACTGCTCTGCACCTGCGGATCAGTTTGAAAGCAGCCCAGTAACCACTGCAGAACAGATTGCCCGTATATACACTGTGATTTTCGTAATAAACTGACCTTTCATAACAGTATTCTATTCTATTTTATCCCAGAGCAGGAGGTCGTGGGCCACATCAGAGGGCTCCGCGGGCCACTGGTTGGGCACCCCTGCTTTAGGTCATAACACAGGAAGGAGTTGACCAGCTGACCTCATTAGTACACAACCTGCATCATCCACCCTCCCATTCCCAGCTGCACGTTTTTTTTTTTTATGAAATACAATCAATCAGTGATCACCCTTCTCACTAAATACACAATCAGATGAGGGGCAAATGCTGCAAATCGCACAGTAAAAAAAACACACAACCCACAAAACGTCAAAATGTCACATTAACCACATGTAACCAACAGTCTGCCCTATGCGTGTCACAGGAAAAACGAGACACAAAATGTATGCTCCCACTATGCTAAATGTGAATGGGGCCTGAAAGTGAAATTGGTGCGATAACACAAAAACAATGAGGCTTCATTCACATCTGTGCATTTCCTTGCATTTCAAAAATGCACTGCACCAAAAATCGCAGTAAAAAACGCACCAAGCTCCACTCTAAAAAAAGTTCTGAAGCTTCTTTGGGGCAATTTCTGTGTGTAGGGCAGCCTATTCAGGTTGATGGGTTGCCCTATGTGTGATGAGTGAAAATACTCCAAAACGCCTCCCCCCCTCGTTAAAAAAAAAAATGCATGTGGGAATGCGAGTTCACGCTATGCAAAGATGTGAACGGGGCTTGACAGCTGAGTGTTTCTGTTCACGCCCTCCTATGTACTTGTATAAAGATGGTCATACACTATGCAATCTGTATTTAGTGTGAAGGGTGATCATTGATTGCATCTCATTTAAAAAACGTGCAGCTGGGAATGGGAGGGTGGATGATGCAGGGTGTGCTAATGAAGTCAGCTGGTCAACTCCTTCCTGTGTCATGATCTCTAGTGTGATCAGAAAGACAGACAATACTAATGAAAATGTCTGGAATCATGGGTGAGCACAAGAAAAGTAAGTGACTGTAGATTTAATGGAAAGCTTTGATATTTTTGCAAAAAAGTACATGAATGCTATATTGGTGCACAAGGGAATTTAAAAGAAAAAACAAGTGTACAAAGGTTAACTTACCCTTTAAGGATATTTATAAAGCTACTAGCTGAATACCCGGCATTGCCCGGTCTTCCTATCTTAACCTTTTGGGGAGGAAAATCATAGTAATATAAATATACCCATCTTTTATATAAGGGTGTAGGTAAGGGTTAATTTAACTGTCATATATTTTTATTTGGCATATAAGTAATATGTGTACCAGGTATTATTGAAATATCTCCAGGCATACAGAAGTTATGTGGGAACATACATTTCCCATTGATTTGCATGGGACTTTAAACAAAAACCCCGACCCTCACAAATGGGGGTAGTTAAGGGATAAATTAACTATCCTATAGTTTAAGTGGACATATAAGTAACATGTGACCAAGTGTTATCGAAATATGTACAGCCGTTTGGAAGTTATGAAGTAACATGTATTTCCCATAGAGTTGAATGGGACTTTAAAGGAAAACCCCGACCATGGCAAATGGGGGTGGGTAAGGGTTAAACCACCTATCCTATGTTTGTTGCTGACATATAAGTAACATGTGTGCCAAGTTTCATGTTAATATCTTTAGCCGTTTGGACGTGATGCTGGAACATGAAGTAACATGTATTTCCCATAGAGTTGAATGGGACTTTAAAGAAAAACCCCAACCATGGCAAATGGGGGTGGGTAAGGGTTAAACCACCTATCCTATGTTTGTTGCTGACATATAAGTAACATGTGTGCCAAGTTTCATGTTAATATCTTTAGCCGTTTGGACGTGATGCTGGAACATACATACATACATACATACATACATACACACACGTTGAGTTTTATATATATAGATATACAGTATTTGCTATATTCTCTTCTTTCTAATTTGACCTGGTTTGTCCTCTTTCCTTCTTAGTTTTTCTTATGCTCTATTTATACCTTTTTGTTAAGCAGTGCATAACATTATTTTAAAGGGAAAAGGCAGATCTTTTTATTTAACTTGGAGAAATAATTATGGAAAAGTAAAGCAAAGCAAAGTCCTCTTCAAAACTTACATGTTATAACTTCCATCATACTCTAGAAAATAAATGGTTTATGCTCTGTGTGATAATTTGGGGTATTTTAGCTCATTGGCAGCGCAGTCCAGTCCACTCCACAAAGTTTGTTTTAGGGCGTTTTCTCTGCCCACTTTTAGTGACAAAAGTAAATATTCACAGCTCCCTTGCACAGACTGACCCCCTCGGGAAGCTGAGGCCACTAATCTCTAATTCCAGCTCTAAAATAAGCCCAGGGCACACCTGGCTCAATAGTCTGCAAAACCTGGCAAAAACTGCCAAAATAAACAGCAGCAAGAGCTCACCTCTCTAAACTTGGTCCAACTGTGAATTTAGAGCCACTGGTTTTCAGCACAGATACACCCTAATATCATTTTTTTTCCCCATTCTAGAGAAGGCATGGGTTTCTTTCAGTGTACTGATGATGGCCAATGCAATTTAAATAGCTGTAGTTTGGGATAAATGGGACTCTATAATATCAAGCTGTATCTGTGCTTTAAACCAGTAGTTTTTGATGCACTATTGGTCAAGAGGCAATGAGGAATAATCTGCATGCCCTTGCACACCATCATAAAATGAAGCATAGACCTATTGTTTTACTGTGATGGAAGTGATGGCTTGTATACTTTTTATTGGTTTGGTTAATAGGGAGGAAGTCCAGGTCACTGCCACCAAGGGTTCATTGCCAGAAATAGAGAACAACCTATAATGTTTTTTTCTTGGTCAGCTAAACCAGTAATTTGAAGGAATTTTCTAACCCAGCCCCTTTTCTAAAAAAAAAAAAAAAAAGGTTGAGCTCATAGCAGCCATATTGCCATAATGTTCTGGAGCTGTTAGGGAGATTGGTACATGTCCACTATAGCAGTGCCCATCTTTTCATGCCATGTGTTTGACAGTAGCATGCTTATTATCCCTACAAAGAAGGGTTATAATATGAGGTTTTTACTGCTATTAGTTGGAAAGGTTTCTCCTCACTTTGTGTCCAAATACAGGAAGAGAGGAGAATTCTTCAGCATAGATGCAGACATTTCTAAGATTTTTTGTAGCAAGGTAGGGAAGACTACAATCCATTTTCCTTAACATTTTACAAAACAATTACAAAAATACACCACCAGTTACTACTGGAGATTTCCAAGACTTTTTCTGCTGATTTCTTTATAAACTCTTATTGCAAGATAAATTAAAAGAAGCAACGGTAACCTCTTTTTGTCATTTTTTTTATTTATTTTTTGAATAGGCCTCTGAGGGGATTATTTATTAAGGTGCAGATTTATTTTCACTATAAAATATTATATTTTTCCTTTAAATAATTACATTTCAAGCACACAGTAAAAGTATTTTTGGTGGAAAAATGTTGTAAAAAATCAGAAAATTATTGAAAATGTGGGGTATGATCTCAGGGAAACTAGCACAACCCTAAACTAATCTAGTACATTTATTAGAGTTCCGATTCAACAGCAAATATCCCTTTTCCATGAAATATGTTAACTTTTTAGCATAAAGAAAATGTACCGGTATTTGGAATGCTTGCATATGCATATTGTAAAGTAAACTCTCCAGCACAAGGTGTGCTATGGATTATTTACTTTTTGGGCTTACTCAGACCTGTTCAGTCTTTTGCATTGCGATAAACCATGGGTAAGCCATTATCATGCATTGCATTAAGGCAGCCCATTCATTTTGAATGGACTGTCAATGCACAAGAATGGACCAAAAAATGGACATGCAGCAGTTTTACAACACAGTACAACCCAACATATGTCGGTGTGTTACCATATATTTCAGTACGCGGCAATGCATGTGCATAGTAGCTGTGTTGCCTCAGCCCAATGGGGAGCCATTCAGAATGAATTGCACCTCAACATGCTAAAGGAAGAAATGTGTATTTATCAAGCTGCAAAATCATTTCTACTGCAAACGTGTCATTTGGGGAGAATTTTCCTGTTTGTTGTGTTTATAATTTATTTTTTTGATAAATGTAAAATATATATTTTTTTTCATTTCATTCAGTTTTTTCCTATAGTGTCTACTACCATAAGTACTTCCATGAGTGGCTGCCACGAATCTCAAAGGCTTTGATGTCTTTGGTGGTTGATATTTCAGCCACAAAACACAAGATCACTTGGGTTATGCTTAACAAGAAAATTGTAGGCAAGCAAGCATAGTTTCAAAGGGTTTAGGATGCATGGATACAATATATGCAGCCACTATTAACTACTAATTACTGGCAGAGTGATGGGACTTGACCTTGTGGAATAATATTATAAATATATGTGATATCAGTACTTTTGCGTATGCCACATTTCATGACTTTTTATTCAGTTGGTTAAATTCCAAAAATATTATTTTATGATAATTTTGCTTTAGAATATGCAGAAATAGGTCACGTTTAAACTTGTTTCCTAAAGAGATTGTGTTAAATTCATTTTATTTAGAAAATCAACTACACGTGTAATTTTACCAGGGGCACCTGACTTTCTGTCACATCTTTGCACAAAGCTTCAATACCGTTAAGAACCGTTTTTTTAGCAGAATAAAGCTCTCCTGTGCTTCAAGAACAATTTGTCTGACAACCTAATACGCAACAAAGGTTTTCACACAGAGAGGGGTGTTGTTTCTCTGAAGGGTTTTGTTAAAGAAAACCTGCCATAAGATAAGTGAGGAGGCTGCCAATGTGGAACTTACAGAAAAGAAAGAGCATTGCCATTATAAGTGTAGCATCAAAAGGAGCTCCTGACAGTGCCAGTGGCTCCCAGCTCTTCGTGGTAGGTCTGGGTCCCCTGGGAGGCAGAAGTAATCTCAGAACAGGAAGAGGAAGCGTTGGGTGTGGCACCTGTTTGGAGCATGTTTGCTCCTTCATCAGGCTCTAAACGCATGCCACACCCACCGCTTCCTCTTCCTGTTCTGACATCACTCCCTAGGGGACCTACCAGAAAGTGCTGGGAGCCACCAGCACTACCAGAAGCTCCTTTCGGTATCCACAACAGCGGGACTGGACCAGCTTGTTGCAGTGGTGTTACATGACTAGATGAGTGGTTTTATTTCCATTACATTGTGAGTTGCTATTTTGTTGTTTTCAAATAAATAACACTTTGATGCTACAGTTAGAACAGTGCTGCTCTTCTGTTTGTCCCAATGCAGAGTACCTTCTAGATCTCCAGCAGAGGCAGCCACAGAGTCAAGCATACTAGCAGCATTTGGACTTTGAGGCCTCGTACACACAACCCAGGAACTCGGCGGGCGAAACACATCGTTTTCCTCGTCAAGTTCTTGTTAGGCTTGTCGAGGAACTAGACAAGCCAATTTTCTCCATTCCCGTCGAGGAAAAAGAGAACATGCTCTCTTTTTGGCTCGTCGAGTTCCTCGTCAGTTTCCTCGCTGAAAAATGTACACACGACCGGTTTCCTCGGCAAAAAAAATCTCCCACCTAGTTTCTTGATGGATTCTGCCGAGGAAACCGGTCATGTGTACGAGGCCTTAGATGCTTGTTCTATTTGCCTTAAACTACTGAACCCACTTGAACTCCATTTCTATAAGTGTGCCAGAAGTGAAGGTAGGTATATGGGAGTACTACACACACTGGGGTTATCTACTAAATGAGTAGAGACTATTCCCTTTGTAAAGTAAATGTTGGTAAATAAGGTGAACCTTTGTTCACTTTGAAAAGAGTGAAAGAAATTGTTGATAACAAATTATGGAATATTCAGCCTAATATTCAGCCTAAAAACAGATTTGCCTCATCTTATTTACAGATATTCCTTTTGTAACGTGACCAATCACTAAGTCAACAGCCTCTAATAGTAGTACAGGCCTTTAGTGTTAGTAACTTGTTTAGGTTTTTATTTTTTCTTAAACTACTCAATTTAAAGTTTACACAAATTTGCTATTTATTACATTGGCACAGAAGTCTTTTCTATTTAGTAGGATTTTTGTGTTTGTGTGCACTAATGCATTTCTTTGTATATTTTTTATTGAAAATATAATTTTGATAAAAAAATTGCACAACTATTAGGTAATGTAAAATGTCATAAACTTCCAGAAAATATATATTTTTGGGGAGAGCTTTCAGAAACATTCAACTATGTACATATGCCAGTGAACCGTTGCAAATTCGATAATATCCTCTAAATATATTTCACCACAGCCATCTTACACCATTCAGATCACATAAAATGGGCCTTTGCCAAACCCTGAGTGTTTGTCCCCCAAGTGCATTCTCAGCTGTGAGTCGGAGCCGCACTCGAGTGACAGTGACACCTGTCGGCACATCAGGGGGCTGGGACCTGCAACGATCCCCTTCTCTCTGGCACGGTGGCCGTGGCTCTGATGATCTGATCAGTCTCGGCTGTCTTACACAGCCGAGCAGAGTGAAGCTGCCTCCCCCTCCACCTTTATGTCTACACAGGGGGAGGGGACCTGACATGCAGTCCCACGCTGAGGTACATTATGGGTCTGAAAGGGGGGGTCTGTATTGTAGGGGGGTTCTGTATTGTAGGGGTGGTCTGAAATGTAGGGGGGTTCTGTATTGTATGGGGGTCTGTATTGTAGAGGGGTTCTGTAATGTAGGGGGGTCTGTAATGTAGGGGGGTCTGTATTGTAGGGGAGGTCTGTATTGTTTGAGGGTCTGTATTGTAGAGGGGGTCTGTAATGCAGGGGGGTCTGTAATGTTGGAAGTGGTCTGTATTGTAGAGGGGGCTGTAATGTGGGGGGGGGGTCTGTATTGTAGAGTGGGTTTGTACTGTAGGGAGGGGGTCTGTATTGTAGAGGGGGTCTGTATTGTAGGGGGGTCTGCACTGTAGGGAGGGGGTCTGCACTGTAGGGAGGGGGTCTGTACTGTAGGGAGGGGGTCTGTACTGTAGGGAGGTCTGTGTAACATGCAGGGGGTTTAGAACTGTTAGGGGGGTGTCTGTGTAACAAACTGTGGGGGGCTGTGTAATGTAAAGGGGTCCAGAGGTGTGGTGCTATGTAATGTAAAGGGGTCCAGAGGTGCAGGGTGCTGTGTAATGTAAAGGGGTCCAGAGGTACAAGGTGCTGGAACCCCACATCCCATCATTAACCGCTGCCACTAGCTCCCCTACAAACTTAGGTGTAAACAAGAGTTGTTTTATAAAATATGGGACCATTGGGTTTTTAACCCGTTAACTCTTGCTTCTCCAGATTCAGAAAACGAAACCTTATATACTACATTCCTGTCCTGTTGATATTGTGTACTATTTACCACAGTACACCTTAAGTTCACTTTGTCTTTGCTAATACTACATTGTAATGATGGGACATGAGAGACCATTGTTGGTTTAGGTGCTCATTTTTTTTTTTTTTTTTGTATTGTCTTTATTTGCAAAACCAATAAACATATCTATATACGTTACAAAATGGGAGTCAGCACCAAGCAAAAAATAGGTTAAAGCAGAACTTCACCCTAAGTGAAAGGGATGTTCCACTTGTTTTCATTGCCCCCCCCCCCCACTCTCTGCCACCTTTTAAACTTTTTAGGGGGTGGAGCAGGTACCTGGTTTTGACAGGTACCCACTCCCACTTCCAGTTACATTCTTTGTGGCGATCTGAGCTGAAAGTTCAGCCCCCCTCTTTCCACCGCAGCCTTCTGGAACACATCACAGGTCCCAGAAGACTACAGGAAAAATGCACAAAGTGCAGAGCACCTCAGGCATGTGTAGTAGGAAACTGGCTGTGAAGCCTCAAGGCTTCACTGCCGGTTTCCTATATTTACGATGCCGACGCCTGCACGCAAAGCCAATTAAAGAATCAGCTCAGTCATTACATCGCTCGGTAAGTTCCCTTATAGTAAAAGTATTTGTAGCTGCTGACTTTTAATTATTTAGGGGGAGCCTGGAGCTCCTCTTTAAATGACCCCAGTCAATCACTCAAGGAAGGCTAGTCTTTTCAGGAGGAGAGCTCAGTAATGGCAGCCTCCATGTTTTTCCCATTAATTTTCTTTTAAGGAGACATTTTAGAGGGGAATTGTGCTTTCTAAAGATTTTTTTTATGTTATTGTGTGGTATTTAAATTTACACATTACAGCTGGAAATCACCATTCAAATAATTGATTCCAAGGCTTTTCAGCAGCTGTCCCTATCTCTTTACTTTTAGCCACAGCTCGATAAATAGCTGATAAAACTGCTAGAAAACCCTATAGACAACAAAGAAGTGTCACCTTAATACATACTGTATGCTTTCTGTACATGTCTGGAAATGTGAATAGTAAAACATTTTATATATAAAAACATTTTGGTTTTAAAGGGTAAGTGTACTTTTAGTGCACTTACCCTTACTGTTCTCCCAATGTCCCCCCAATGTTCCACATGAGGATCCCATGTCCTGGCGTTCCACACAGCTGTTAGATTCCCTAAAGGAGGGGGGCATCTAGATCGTCCAAAGAATGACCCGATCGGGGCCACAGCCCAGCTGGATCCCAAGAGAGGCGCGCTGCTGCTCGTTCCGTCCGTCGGGGGATGGCGTCATGCGTCACCGTCGGGTCTGGATTGAGGCGTACAGCCGCTCGTTCCGTCTGTCGGGGATGGCGTGATGCGTCACCGCTGGGTCTGGAGGGAGACGTATGACTGCTTGATTCGATCCGTCGGAGGTGGCGTCGCACGTCTGAAACTCCGATCTCCTGCCGAATCAGGTCTTCTTATAATAAATGGACCATGTTATTACATACAACCATTTCATATCCTTGTTTCTATGAACTTTAGAGTGCCATGAGCGCGATTTTTGAAGTGTTTTTTTGTTGTGTTGGTACTTCCAGGTGCCTTTATTTTCGCAGCTCTGGCTCATCTTTCCTACACCTTATTGATGAACTAACCAAGTAATTATTTTCATTAAGAACTTTGCTATCCCCGTTTCAGGGGCAGTAAAAATTAACACTTTGTGGTCACTTACCTAATCACACTATTTCATACCATGCCCTCTCCCAGATAGGACATTACTTGCACAGTTTGATGGGGATCACTCTACCTAATGGTATAGTCTTTAATTCAGTGCTGTGTGCTGGAAGGCAGAGAATGTTTCAGTGGCCAACACCCTGCTGGTGCTTTGCTGCCCGGCAGGTGGCGGACCCAGCCTAGAACATAGTGGGCACTACACAGAGAGACAGCGGGCCACATACAGCCCTGAGATACATGTTGGGTACAAGGGCTCCTGAGCCTTTACATATGCCAATATGCATGTTGCACTGCAGGCAGCACAGATGAAAATGTAGACGCTAAAAAAGAAGTTGTGCAATAGAGGAAGGTCCCAGCAAATGTGAAAAATGAATAAAATGGTGCAAGCAAGGGTTGACATTCTTAAACATGCACTAAATGCCCCTTGTATAAACAGAAGGTCCAATCTTTTAAAAGCTATCTCATCTAACAGCAGTGAAGGACAGTTGCCTGTAAATGCACCTACAATATGTGCCCAAGCCCTAAAGTATATTTAAACCTAATCACTAAAATCTCAAGCTTTAACTTGTTTAAATAATTTAAAAAATATTTATAAATCTGCAGCTCTCATTAAAATAGTACTGGGTGATCCTGCTATGAAGGTTCAGGCACTTCCTGTTATAGGATGACAAAGTGTTTCCTATCTGCCAATTGTGTTGATGCATTGTCAACAAAGGATTAACCAAGGTGGCAAGTATTTAAAAAAAAAAAGTGGAAAAAAATAAATGGCACTGCGGTTGACTTGCTAAGGCCTGGGTCACACCTATACCTTTTTTGGTGGTTTTTTTCAGAAACGCACTACAGTTCATTTAACATGGTTTTCTATGGGACACGTTCACATCTATGCTTTTTCAGCCACTGCTTTTTGGAAAGGGTCATGGACTTTTTTAAATGCAAATGGTGCTTTTTATGCTTTTTTGGTTCAATAGAGTTCAATAGAGAAGCTGCAGAGAAGCATGTAGTGGGTTTTTGCCATGATTTTGCCAGGATTTTCCGCGATTTGCATTTTTTATTCTACCCAACAACAAATTGACCAATAAAAAAGCATAAAAACACAACTCACAGCAAAATAGCGTGTGCAAAAATGCGAAACGCAGAGCAAAAGGCACTGCAGAAACGATCAAAAGCAAACTGCATAGGTGTGAACTGAGCCTAAAGGCAATTTGTGTGAAGCAATTTGTGTGAACATTTACATAAATTATCCAATCGCATAACATTTAAATTATTTTTTACCCTTTTCATGTGCACCTGATTGGATAACTGAAGTTAATCTTCATATAATTAATTGTGTTAAGATTCCTATTTCCTTTAGTAGATCAGCCCAATTCAGTTAGGGTTTACAATTACTTTTACGTATTTGTGTGCAAACTGAGCTCCTGTCTTCTATTTACACTCCAGATAAAAGCCAAGAATATATCAGATCACAGTAATGGGTAAATTCACTATGTTTACAGCATGCGATAACACGGTTACGTGACTCAATAAAATTATTGCATGTAGTAAAAAAAGTAAATTCACAAAAAAAATAACAATTATGAGGTATTTTACCGAAAATTCTAAATGTGTCGGTAAATAACGCCAAAATACCATGCGGTAAGCTCTTAAAGGATCACTAAAGAATATTTTTTTTTTAAATAACAAACATGTTATACTTATCTCCACTGTGCAGCTCGTTTTGCACAGAGTGGCCCCGAACCCGGTCTTCTGGGGTCCCTCAGGGGTTGTCTCGGCTCCCCCCACAAGGACTCAACCTCTTCATGTGAGCAAACTCGCATGGTGTTGAATTCGTGCGGGCACGCTCCCGTGATACAGCCGGCGGCCATTGCCGCTCACTGTATCACTCAGCCCCGGTGCGCCGCGTCATTGGATGTGATTGACAGCAGCGTAAGCCAAGGAATGAGCTGGGAAGACAGCCGAGAAGCCTGCGCATTCACAGGACTTTCGAGGGGTCAGGTAAGTAACGGGGTGGCTGGGGGGCCCCCAATACTCGGATGTTTTTTCACCTTAATGCATATAATGCATTAAGGTGAAAAAACATTTACCTTTACAACCCCTTTAAGTCCAATTCAGAAATAGAACAAAGAGTAGAAAAAATGCAATATTTACCACCAGGGTTTTTCTGGCGGTAAAGCAAGCAGTATTTATCAGAAACAGTGTGGGGGCCCCTCCCCAATAGCTGGTTGCTAAGGAGTGGGTCAGGAACACCGGCCGCCATGTCCTTAACAACTGATGACTCATCAGCTGTCAGCGGTTTCCCAACTGACAACTAAGTGTAAAGAAAACATGCTGTCAAATTTGGAAAAAAACAGCATGCCCCCCCCCCCCCCTCCAATGTATACCAGGCCCTTCAGGTCTGGTATGGATTTTAGAGGAACCCCAGGTGTCAAAAAGAAATAAAAACACACAGAGTTAATGACAATACCTTTACATAAAAAAACAAAATAACCCCCCGAAGTAGATCCAACGTCAATCATTGACGGTTGTCGGCACCCCAGGCTGCTTTTTCCTGATGATAATCCACAAGCAGCTGGTTACTAGCAGGTACTTGCATAATCTAATCAATGAAGGTTCCTGATTGAGGGGGAGGGGAGGGGGAGGAGGTGATTGGGATGGGTGGGTTTTATTTTTTCACATGGTTTGATTGGTGACAGCTTTCTATATATATTTGTGTACTGCATTGTGTTTGTATCTTTTGCCTGACGAAGAGGTCCTGCGTGACCTCGAAACGTTGCTTTTTGGATCGCTATTATGCATTAGATTTTTGGACGTTTTTTAAATGATCCTTGGTGTGCTGGCGAATATGTGTACACCAACGTCAATCATGACACCTGCTACACCACTAAACCCCCAAAAAAGGGAAAAAACCTCCAGCCCAGACAAAGGCTACTGCATAGTGTCTGCTCCTCTGTCTGACAGTTCTTAAATAGGGGAGGAGTCGCTTATGAAATCACTGGGTGGCCCCACCCCCCTTGTGACGTCACAACCCCAGCATGCTCCTGGCCAGTGACTTCACAAGGGAGAGGGCCATACTTTGTCTGGGCCGGAGGGGTTTTTTTTTTCTTCTGTTTCGGGTCCGGCAGTGTGGCAGGCATCATGATTGACATTGGATCTACTTCAGGGGATTTTTTAATAAAGGAATTTTTAAAAACTTGGTGAATGAGTAGGGGTACAATGTACTCCCCAATCATTCACATAGGGGGGCTGGATCTGGGGGCCCCCTTGTTAGAGAGGGTTTTCAGATTCTGATAATCCCTCCGCCCACAGACCCCCACAACCACAGACCAGGGTTGTATGGAAGAGGCCCTTGTTCCCATCAACAGGTCCCCTGACCCCAATGCACCTTCCCATGTTTTGGGCATGTGGCCTGATATGGTTCAGGCACTTGCTTATCCCCTCCCTTTCCTCACCTGCTGGGCTGCATGCTCAGATAAGGGTCTGGTATGTATTTTGGGGGAGACCCCATGCTGTTTTTTTTTGGCATAGCATCTCCATTAAATTCCATACCAGACCCAAAGGGCCTGGTAAGCATTGGGGGGAACCACGCTGTTTTTTTTTTCATAATTTTTAATTGTGAGCATGTTTTTTTCACATTCGGCTGTCAGCGGGGGAACCCGCTGACAGCTGATGAGTAATCTGTTGTTAAGGACGTAGTGGCCAGCTCCCCGGCCCACTCCTTAGCAACCAGCTCAATGTGATAAATTAAAACACGCAAATATGCACTAATTACAGCATTATGGAAACTTTACCGCAGTAGTTATTCACTGCACAATTCTTAGTGAATTGCACTTTCAAAACTGATTTAACGCAAGAGCTATTTTAACGCATTTTATTTGCTGTTATTTAACTCTTAGTTAATTGACCCCTATGTGTTCTAATTATTACAAATAAGCCATATAGTTTGGAAGAATGGTGATAATATATACAGTATAAGTAAACTATACTGCTGCAGCAATCTAAGAGACTTTGAACAATTACTATCACATAGACCCTTTTATGATCCCTTAGAATAAGTTTGTACATTACCTATACCATAGTTTTCTCTATTAAACTGAAACTATCTTTACTACAATTGTCATTTACTATTCTTTCGGTTATATGTCAAGCACATGATTTTGTGTGTGGAAATGTTTTATCTGTTAAGTGGACTAGTTCATGGTCAAGATCAGAGGGAGTGCACAAGCAAAACAGTAACAACATTCTGATGCGACAGAAGATGGACAGTGCTGCAAAATAAGCAGTGACTTGTAGAAGTCTTTTAGTTCACCAACATGTTGTCACTGCTCAGTACACCAGTTATTCAACATATCACAAAAGCCATATGTAGCGTTCACCCCCAAAGGAGCCGCTGGTTTGATTTTGGGCCTACTCTCTGACCTATCCACCCCTTCTAATATGTTCGAACCCTCCCTGGCACACCAGATAAAGGCAAATGTACTGCAAGTTCCCTTCTTGGCTGGGACCACAATAACACATGTAAAGTATACAGTGACATGCAATAATATGTTTACCTTCTTCTGAATGCAGTCCTCAGGAGCAAACATACCTCACACAAATAATATAGTAAACCAAGGGTAACTTGACTTGGCATAAAAGAGATAAAGAAATTAACAACAATTTAAACACACATAAGCATATATAGCTGAAATGTTAATATTACTAAGTCTAACAGTAGCTATGGATAGTCTGCCCTAGTGGGCAGTTCTGTAAAACACCGTTGCAGGCAACCTTGACCAAGCTTGGCCCAAATAGCTTCAGAATGTTCCTCAGTGATGAAGTCTATGATGAAACCGTTGGTGCACTTAACTTATTTGTAATCCAAGGGAATTTAGGTTCAGTCAAAGGGGGTATGAAAAACACAGGTGTTTGTGGACCGATCCTCCAGTTAGCATCAGTCAATTTTGCTAGCGTGACTTTCAGATGTTAGGCCTCTGAGCTAGATCAGTGAGCAACACGTGGCCCCGGGATGTGAAGTGCTATTAGTCATAAGGCTGAGGCAATATTGAAACTTGGGCAAGTGCCCTCTCACCCGAACAGGCCCAGTCCACCTGAATCCCTCACGGAAGATGCGCCGATCAGTCACTGCTCCGCAACACACACAGTGTCTGGTATCCGGCTCTCCGCTGCTTCGATCGTCAGCTGGTGAGCTTCCCCGGTCTCTTGGAAGCACAAGCTGGAGACACTTGATCTTGTCTTTCTGCGGATGGCTGGTCTCCAGATGGATCCCTGCTCAGGCTTCAGGCCTAACTGCTTAGCTGTAGTTCTCTCCCCTGTTCCGCAGAGGGAAGAGCGCCGACCCCAAGAGAGCGAGTTCAGCTCCTTCCCACCTTTAAGTAACCTCCCCCATGAAGCTGTGCGAGAGTGCAATGTTCTCTGGGAAGCCAATGCATTGTGGGTATCGTAGTCTATTTCTACTAATGTCAATGGAGTCCGTTTCTCCTAATCCTTCAAATCCCACAATGCATTGCTTTAGGAAAAAGTAAACACATATGTACAGCGCAAGGGCGGATCCAGAGTCTAGTCTCGGGAGGGGCACTGCCAGAAAATAAGGTGTTGCTTACAGAACTCAATTAGGTGTCCGATGTGTCCGCTGCAATGTTGCAGTACCGCTAAAAATCAATGATCGCCGCCATTACTAGTAAAAAATATTTAAATATAAATGCCATAAATCTATCCCATAGTTTGTAGACGATTGTCAGGGACTGCAGACATGGTACAAGAGATGGTCAGAGACTGCAGACATGGTACAAGAGATGGCCAGAGACTGCAGACATGGTACAAGAGATGGTCAGAGACTGCAGACATGGTACAAGAGATAGTCAGAAAATGCAGACATGGTACAAGAGATGGTCAGAGACTGCAGACCAACGGCGGATCCAGGGGGGGGGGCAACATGGCAATTGCTCCCCCCCGAGGCAATCATGTCACATTGGCTTTAAAAAAGCAGCTTCCGCTGCCGAGTCTCTCACTCTCTCTCCCTCTCTCATCACCAGGGCTGGTAGGCTGCTTTGAGCTGTAGCTGACTGCAGCACTCCCCTCTCTCCTGCGTGTATGACACCGGGCATCTCTGGCTGTGTGTGAGAGCTGGATCTGTGTTCGGCTGTGCTGCCTGTGCTAGACCTGCTCGTGTGATAGTAGATGGAGATGTAACACTGATTGAATCAGTGTTTTGTCTATCACACAAGCCCGTCTAGGGTGGGACTTTGCTAGAGCCGAACACAGACCTACAGCTCCTGTTTGTTCCATGACACACGTCGGGAGAGGAGATACCTGCTGTGTGTGATCGAGGCAATGCCATGGTGAGTGCCATGCACAGTGTGGCTGCATTAATAGACAAAAGTGGGGCTGCATGTATATACAGAAGTGGGACTGCATGTATATACAAAAGTGGGACTGCATGTATATACAAAAGTGGGACTGCATGTATATACAAAAGTGGGACTGCATTCATATACAAAAGTGGGGCTGCATTCATAGACAAAAGTGGGGCTGCATTCATATACAAAAGTGGGTCTGCATTGATATACAAAAGTGGGTCTGCATTGATATACAAAAGTGGGTCTGCATTGATATACAAAAGTGGGTCTGCATTGATATACAAAAGTGGGTCTGCATTGATATACAAAAGTGGGTCTGCATTGATATACAAAAGTGGGACTGCATTAATATACAAAAGTGGGACTGAATTTATACACAAAGGTGGGGCTGCATTCATATGCACAGTGAGGCTGCAATGGTGGGCACTGATGAGGCTGCATTGATCTCTTGTACCATGTGTTCAGTCTCTGACCATCCCTTGTACCATGCCTGCAGTCTCTGACCATCTCTTATACCACGTCTGCAGTCTCTGACCATCCCTTGTACCATGCCTGCAGTCTTTGACCATCTCTTATACCACGTCTGCAGTCTCTGACCATCCCTTGTACCATGCCTGCAGTCTCTGACCATCTTTTATACCACGTCTGCAGTCTCTGACCATCCCTTGTACCATGCCTGCAGTCTGTGACCATCTCTTATACCATGTCTGCAGTCTCTGACCATCCCTTGTACCACGTCTGCAGTCTCTGACCATCCCTTGTACCACGTCTGCAGTCTCTGACTATCCCTTGTACCACGTCTGCAGTCTCTGACCATCTCCTGTACCACGTCTGCAGTCTCTGACCATCTCTTATACCACTTCTGCAGTCTCTGACCATCCCTTGTACCATGCCTGCAGTCTCTGACCATCCCTTGTACCACGTCTGCAGTCTCTGACCATTTCTTGTACCACGTCTGCAGTCTCTGACCATCCCTTGTACCACGTCTGCAGTCTCTGACCATCCCTTGTACCACATCTGCAGTCTCTGACCATCCCTTGTACCACGTCTGCAGTCTCTGACCATCTGTACCACGTCTGCAGTCTCCGACCATCTCCTGTACCACGTCTGCAGTCTCTGACCATCTCATGTACCACGTCTGCAGTCTCTGACCATCTCTTGTACCACATCTGCAGTCTCTGACCATCCCTTGTACCACGTCTACAGTCTCTGACCATCTCCTGTACCACGTCTGCAGTCTCTGACCATCTCCTGTACCACGTCTGCAGTCTCTGACCATTTCTTGTACCACGTCTGCAGTCTTTGACCATCCCTTGTACCACGTCTGCAGTCTCTGACCATCTCTTATACCATGTCTGCAGTCTCTGACCATCCCTTGTACCATGCCTGCAGTCTCTGACCATCTCTTGTACCACGTCTGCAGTCTCTGACCATCCCTTGTACCACGTCTGCAGTCTCTGACCATCTCCTGTACCACGTCTGCAGTCTCTGACCATCTCTTGTACCATGTCTGCAGTCTCTGACCATCTCTTGTATCATGTCTGCAGTCTCTGACCATCTCTTGTACCATGTCTGCATTCTCTGACTATCTCTTGTACCATGTCTGCAGTCTCTGACCATCTCTTGTACCATGTCTGCAGTCTCTGACCATCTCTTGTACCATGTCTGCAGTCTCTGACCATCTCTTGTACCATGTCTGCAGTCTCTGACCATCTCTTGTACCATGTCTGCAGTCCCTGACAATCGTCTACAAACTATGGGATAGATTTATGGCATTTATATTTAAATATTTTTTACTAGTAATGGCGGCGATCATTGATTTTTAGCGGTTTTTGCAGATAGCAAAGCAGCAGACAGAAATGACACCTAGAGCTCTTGAGACAAAGATAAGTACACACTATAGAGGAATGTGCTTTGTTCATATTTTATGTCTGGGGTTTACAACCACTTTAAATATCCAGCAGTAATCCATATGTAGCTTATCTTTTGTCTTGTACATTTGCTGTAGTGTAATTTGCTGCATTATTAAATCCCTTAGATGAAGTACGGTAATTACCATACGCAGAATGGAATATGTTCTTAAAAGTTAATGTATTTATAATGATGTATCAAAGGAGGAAGAAGACATTTTATTTCAGAACAATGTTATTCATACTAATTAATCGACTAAATTACAAACAGTCCAAGTATCTCAAATACTGCTTTAAAGTGGTTATAAAGCATAAAGTTTGTTTTTACCTCAATGCATTCTGGCATTAAGGTAATCTGTGTCACAGGATCCCCCCCAGGCCCCCTTATATTTACCTGAGCCTGAACTTGATCCAGCATTGTGCATGAGAGAAACAGCTCTCTCTGCTCTCTCCTTCCTCACAGGGCAGATTGATAGCAGTGGGAGCCATTGGCTACCTTTGCTGTCAATCAAATTCTGTGCAGAGGTAGATGTGCTGCGCTGTTTGTGTCAAGAGATGCAAGAGTGGGTCGGGAGTGAGCCCGCATGAGTGGCCCCATAGAAAACATCTTTCTATTGGGGCACTCGTGGGGGGAGGAGCCAGGAGTTTCGCAGGGGGACAGGATTAGGGCTGCTCTGTGCAAAACCATTGTACAGTGCAAGTGTTATTATGCAGTTCAAGAGTTCCGAATTCCCTTTGTATTTGGCGGCAGGCAGCATAATTGCTTCAGGGCAGCAACTAGAATTTTCAAAAATAATTAAAAAGAGGCAGCACCCACAATCAGTACTGATTTCCTTTAAAGACTTTGGATTGTGCTGATTGAATTGGAGGCAAAACAATTCTACAACCTGGTCTAACATTTGAAAAAGATAATACATTTTTTATTGAATATAAGCATAGTTATTTGGGACTAGTATTTATGGCTGTTAAAAATGCAGAGTTAGGCCTCGTACACACGATAGGTTAACCAGAGGACAATGGTCTGATGGACCGTTTTCATCGGTCAAAACCAATCGTGTGTGGGCCCCATAGGTTATTTAACCATCGGTTAAAACAAAGCCAACTTGCTTTAAATTTAACCAATGGGTTCCTAACCGATAGGTCAAAACCGATCGTTAGTAGGCACAACCATCGGTTAAAAATCCACGCATGCTCAGAATCAAGTCGACGCATGCTTGGAAGCATTGAACTTCGTTTTTTTCAGCACGTCATTGTGTTTTACGTCACCGCGTTCTGACACGATCGGTTAATTAACCGATGGTGTGTGGGGGGGCGACGGACCATCAGTCAGCTTCATCGGTTAACCGATGACAACGGTCCTTCAGACCGTTCTCATCGGATGGACTGATCATGTGTACGAGGCTTAACAGTTATGAAGAGACGATAAGGCCATCTGATTGTTTGTTTACTCATTCTTTAATTGTTTAAAGATTAGAGTATGTCTCTAGAAACATATAGAAAAGTTTTATGGAATTGTTGAATAGAGTTTCTTGTTTGGATTTAAGTGCTATCTATTCTACAAAGACAGGTAGCCACATAGTTCATGATTATTTCCCTTTATTTACCAAGTTCTTCTGCTTTTTGGCCTAGACAGTAATTGAAATTGTGTTTGTTATTAAAGCTAACAGGTTTCCTGCAAAGGCTTACAAGGGTTCTACAAGCTAATTGTGCTTGTTTCCATTTTGTTTTCTTACAGTAAGACAGCAGAGTAAAATTGGAAGCCAACATTAAATGTAACCATTAATCGTGTCTACAACTAACTGAAATGTACTGAGCTCATTTAGGCTGGCCATAGACAGAGCAAATTTCTTTCCTGCAACCACTCGATTCATAGGGGAATCCCTACCGCAGAGCCATTGTGTTCTCCCAGGAGAAGGGTTGTGGGAAATCATTCCCGCCGGGAGAACACAGTCATTGTTCATAGCAGCTAGCAATAATTGCTTGTAAATCCAGCAGGCTGGTTGTACCCAAGTTGATCGATCAATAAACTTGGGTACATTCAGCCGGCCCATACTTGGTTCGCATCTCGGCCGATTCCTGCGGATTCAAACCATCTGTAGTCGGCTTTAGGAAAGAGCCTTTTTGGGCTATATGGCTCTTGTGGGTCAAGTTACAGGAGAATCCAATGGAGAAGAAACAGGACAATTTTGTAGATCCAATTTCCCCTGCAGCAATCCACTCTATACCCATATATATGGGTATAGTATATGGGTATAGTACAATCCATGGTAGGGAAGAATGAGTCAAATTTTCATTTGCAATAGCAGATCAGTCACCCCTGTTATTTTTTATGCTAATAAAGCGTTACAATGTTAACTGATTTATTTACATTGTTATTGACATTTTTTTTTTGAGTCACGTTCTGGAGACTTAAAAAATAGCTTTACAGGCATATCTAATAAAGGAGGCCTTTAGCAGACCCGGAATACACTGGGTGGCTCATATTTCAAAGATGGAATATATTACCTTAGGTCCATGAAAAAGTTTAAAAGTCCTTTTATGGAATACTTTCAGGTGATCTACTTTCAGATGGTCTAGCTATGTGTTGCACATGGAAGAAGACAAGAATAATAAGAAGAGAGGCAATGTGGGACACAGTAGTAAATGCTGTATGTTGCACAATTGCTAATTTAAGTTATATTTACTCACAAAGCCTTGGGCTGCATTATTTCTAATTAGGACCCAATCCGTGAATATTTTAAAATTCTTGAATCAGCAAGATTACCCATTGTCATTGTTTAAATGGTATAAATAGAAGCCCTCTTTGCTAGTCAAATCCAGTTTTATGTAAACCATCATATAATCAGCTCATTTATTTCAATATCAGCTTAATGCAACCTTAGGTAGCAATTTACAGCCACTTTCTTTTCTGTTTAAGTGCATTTATACCCATCAAATGAAGGGATTTATAATCCATCACAAGCGCTGTGATCACTGTCTTGCATTCACAATGTACTTCTGTCTAGAGAGACACTGCTAGAAAATACCAAGCAGAATGTAAACACTAAGGCTCGGATTCACAAAGCACTTGCGCCGACGTATCTCCAGATACGCCGCGTAAGTGCAAATATGCGCCATCGTATCTGTGCGCCGGACCCACAAACTAAGATACGCCTAAAAATAGGCTTCATCCCACCGACGTAACTTGCCTACGCCGGCGTAGAGTGGGCACATATTTACGCTGGACGCAAGGTGGCGCTCACATTGATCAGCTATTCAAATATGCAAATGAGGATAATACGGCGATTCACGAACGTACGTGCGCCCGACGCAGGCTACGCGATGTGCGCGTAAGTTTTACGTCCGGCGTAAAGTTAAGCCCCATAAAGGAGGTGTAACTCAGCAGCAGACATGTAAAGGTCTGCATCAAGGAACACAAGCCGGCCAAGCCGGCGTATTTTACGTTGGACGTGTGTCTGGATGGGCGTAGGTTACGTTCATGGCGTAGGCAGTGATCCAGAGTATCTTAGGTAGTTGTTCTGACGTAGTTGTAAGCATGCGCATGGGGATGCGTCCACGTCGCGACGCATGCGCAGTTCGTTAAACGTACTTGTCTGGCTCTCAAACCATCATTTGCATGGGGTCACGCCTCATTTGCATGGGTTTGCATGGGGCAAGCCCACTTCCACCTACGCCGGCCTGCGCCTTCGAAACCTACGCCACGCCAATGCAGCATTGGGAGCACTGGCTTCCTGAATTCCATGATTGCCTCTCTGCGTCGCGTTGGCGTAGCGTATATAGGTTTGCGCCACGGCGGTGTAATGTGCGCCCGCTCTCTGTGAATCCGGGCCAGAGTGTATTAAGACATGGATTCTATATAACATGTTCAAAATATTTATTTCTACTGTTTTATTTCTATATTCCCACTTTTTAAAGCATACTGTAAGTCAATGGGAAAGTCTGAAAAAATTAACAGTTTTTCTTTCAGAGATGGAAATTTGCATGCAGCTAAATGCATGGGCGTCCGCTGAAATTTTTTCAGGGGGGGCACTCTTCAGCAGCGGCGATACACAGTCGCATTTTACCCTTTATTCGACTGCTAGCGGGGGTTAAAAGCGCCCCCCCCCACGTTAAAATGTAAAAACACCCCACTGTTTCCCCTCTGCATCTTTCAATATCTCTTTGTCACTACTGTGTACCCCCTCTCCACAAATGCACCTCTGGACCCCTTTACATTGCACAGCACCCCACAGCTCTGGACCCCTTTACATTACACAGCACCCTGCACCTCTGGACCCCTTTACATTACACAGCACCCTGCATCACTGGACCCCTTTACATTACACAGCACCCTGCAGCTCTGGACCCCTTTACATTACACAGCACCCTGCATCACTGGCCCCCTTTACATTACACAGCACCATGCAAGGTCCCGCCTCCTAGTTCGGCTTGTGTGATAGGCGGAACACTAGAAGACTATCAGACGAGCCGAACTAAGGGGGCGGGACCTTGCACACAGACCCAGCTCCATGACATACGATACGAGCGCCGGAGGGCAGAAGGAGGGGAGCGCTGCAGTCGCCGCTTAAAGCGGCCCCAGGGCCAGTTCGGCCCTGCTCCTGGCTCTCCCTGGCGATTCCAGGGGGGGCAAATGACCCCCCTTGCCCTATGGAGCGGACGCCCATGGCTGAATGTATGAGTATATATATATTTAGAGTTCTGAGAGCCCAAGTGTCCCACTGTTTTCCTGCAGCAGCAAAATGCCATTTGACTTTTTTCTAAGAGACCTTCTAAATAATCAAAAATCATGATAAAATGCCTGATTCACCAAGATGCCATAGCCAACCAGAGTATAATTGACCAAATCAGCCCCTGTCTCTTTGTACTTGTCTTATATACTCCAACAGCAAGGATTCCTAATTTTTTGCCCTTTACCTGGCAGCTTTGGATATTCCTGTCTACATTTGGTCTTTTTGTGTAGAGCACCTCCTGTTGCATTTTCCATAACTGAACATACATTTAAAAACCAACAGATAGAGTAGAGTGGGACCACCTCCTTCCTCCCCAATTTACGAAAAAACTAAAATACCAATTTTAGACTTACCATTTATGTTTTCACCTGAAAGAGCAGCTGATTAGTACCGTATTTACCGGGGTATTGCCCGCTCCGGCGTATAGCCCGCACCCCTAATGTGGACCCGCAATTCCTGTTAAAAAAAATTTTTTAGTACTTACAGTTTTGGTGTCATGCGCGGCGTCCATCGGCGGCCTCGTCGGGTCCGGCATCCGTCTGCGGCTTCGGTGGTGTCCTCCTGGCTTCTCCTGCGCTGTCTCCCCGTCGAATCGTCGCTTTCCGCGCTCAGTTTGAATGCCTGCGCCGACATATACCGAGTGCAGTACACTCGGCTACATTCGGCCAGGCTCGGCTTCGCTCGTGCTCACCCTCTGTGACGTTTATGCGTGAGCACGAGTGAAGCCGAGCCTGGCCGAATGTAGCCGAGTGTACTGCACTCGGTATATGTTGGCGCAGGCATTCAAACTGAGCGCGGGAAGCGGGTATCGGCGTATATAGCACACCCACGATTTTCCCCTTATTTTAAGGGGAAAAAAGTGCGCGGTATACACCGATAAATACGAATTTAGTACAAGGATAGTAATATTTCTAAATTGAAAATAGGACTGTTATTTTACTATAGTAGATGCAAATGGTGATTTGTTGACATGTATCTAAATGCACCATACCAAAATCTTTATGTTAATTACAATGGTGCTATAATGCTGGACACAAAAAACCTATTGTCTGTTTTGATTTCATGTTTGAGCGGTGAACATCAGGATTCTACAGTTACTAATAACAGTACTCCTTAGAAGTATAACAAGCATCTCAAAAAGGATATTGGAGAACTGGAGAAAGTGCAGAGAAGGGCAACCAAACTGATAAGAGACATGGAGGTGCTCAGCTATGAGGAAAGATTAGAGGAACTGAATTTATTCACTCTTGAGAAGAGGCGATTAAGGGGGGATATAATCAACATGTACAAATATATACGGGGTCCATATAGTGAACTTGGTGTTGAGTTATTCACTTTACGGTCAACACTGAGGACAAGGGGGCACTCTTTACGTCTAGAGGAAAAGAGATTTCACCTCCAAATACAGAAAGGTTTCTTCACAGTTATGCCCTGTACACACGATCAATTCATCCGATGAAAACCGTCTGATGGATTTTTTCATCAGATATCCGATGAAGCTGACTTTCATCAGTCTTGCCTACACACCATCAGTTAAAAAAACGATCGTGCCAGAACGCGGTGACGTAAAACACAACGACGTGCTGAGAAAAATGACGTTCAATGCTTCCGAGCATGCGTCGACTTGATTCTGAGCATCCGTTGATTTTTAACCGATGGATTTCCCCACAGACGATCGGTTTTTTAACCATCAGATAATTTTAAAACAGGTTCTAAGTTTTTTCACTGATGGGGAAAAAAACGATAGGGCGCACACGCGATCGGTTTGTCTGAAGAAAACGGTCCATCAGACCGTTTTCATCAGACAAACCGATCGTGTGTACGCGGCATAAGAGCTGTGAAAATGTGGAATAGACTCCCTGCAGATGTGGTGCTGGCCAGCTCAGTAGATTACTTTAAGAAAGGCCTGGATACTTTCCTAGATGTACATAATATAACTGGGTACTAACATTTATAGGTAAAGTTGATCTGTGGAACATCTGATTGCCTCATGGGGGATCAGGAAGGAATTTTTTCCCCTGCTGTAGCAAATTGGATCATGCTTTGCTGGGTTTTTTGCCTTCCTCTGGATCAACTGTGGGAATAGAATTGGGTATATGTGATTGTATGATATTATTATTATTTTATTTTTTATGGTTGAACTTTTTTTCAACCTGACTAACTATGTAACTATCTATGTAACTATGAATACAAGTGTCTCTAAAAGTTGATACACATGGGCCAAATATCATCCGGTATCAGTCAGTCCAACAGAAACCAACCAACATTCAGCCAGTGTGTACAGCAGCCTGTCCAACAGAAGCCAGTCTAATGCCAGTCTAATGCTTCAGTAAAACAGGCATGCTGTAAAAACAGCAGCTGATTGGCATCCGATCAGTACTTGCAGCCAATGACTAGTGTGTTCTGGCAGGGAGGGGGTTTCCCCTGTCGGAACAGAATAGCACAGCAGGGAGATTGCTTTACTAACATTGCATAGTTACTACAGCAAACTCCTCCCAAGCTCCTCTTTTTTTTTTTTTATTTGTGTTGAGTTGATTTGAATAATAAAAAAAATTTTTAGGGCCAGATTCATGTAGGGCAGCGGTGGCGTAACGTATCGTAGATACGTTACACCGCCGCAATTTTTCATCGCAAGTGCCTGATTCACCAAGCACTTGCGATGAAAACCTACGCCGACGGCCTCCGGCGCAAGGGGGGCCAATTTAAATGGGCGTGTGCCATTTAAATTAGGCACGCTCCCGCGCCGGACCTACCGCGCATGCTCCGTTTCCGAACTCCCGCCGTGCATTGCGCGCCGTGACGTAATTTTTCCGAACGGCGACGCACGTAGCGTAATTCCGTATTCCCGGACGGCTTACGCAAACAACGTTATTTTTTAAATTTCGACGCGGTAACGACGGCCATACTTTATACAGCAATACAATTGCTGTGTAAAGTTAAGGCACCAAAAAAACGACTAACTTTGCGACGGGAAACTAGACTAGCGGCGACGTAGCGAACGCGAAAAAACCGTCGGGAATCGCCGTAACTCCTAATTTGCATACCCAACGCTGGTTTACGACACAAACTCCCCCCAGCGGTGGCCACGGTATTGCATCTTAAGATCCGACAGTGTAAAACAATTACACCTGTCGGATCTTATGGCTATCTATGCGTAATTGATTCTATGAATCAGTCGCATAGATAGAAACAGATACGACGGCGTATCAGCAGATACGCCGTCGTATCTCCACTGTGAATCTGGCCCTTAAATCCCAGCCTTGCCGCCATTCAGATTTGCACTTTTCAGTCTGTTACGGCTTTAAAAATGTGTTATCTCCATTACAAATGCTACTTTTACTCCCGTCTCATACTTTAATCTGAGCAAGCGCGGGTTTCTTAGCATACAGACGCTCGAGTTTCTCGTCGAAAACCAGCCCGTCAAAGGAACTCGATGAGCCAAATCAGACTCCCGTCGAGGAAATAGAGAACTTGCTCTCTTTTTGGCTCGACGAGGTTCTCGACAGTTTCCTCGACGAAAATGTACACACGACCGGTTTCCTCGGCAAAAAATATCTCCCAGCAAGATTCTTGCTGGTTTTTGCTGAGAAACTCGGTCGTGTGTACAATACAGACCTGATCGGAAATGTGGAAATACGGGGCATCTTAGAAAACAGCGACCACAGGTCAATTAGATTCAGTTTAAATCCCATAAATAAGAAGCACACTGGTAATACAAGTACACTGAATTTCAAAAGAGCCAACTTCCCTAAACTGCACTCTTTGCTAGACGATATTAAATGGGATAAAATCCTAGAAACAAAGAACACGGAAGAAAAATGTGAGTGCTTTAAAAGTATACTAAATAAAAGGTATTGGCCAGTGCATTCCAATGGGAATTAAGGTTAAAGGACCTAAAATGAATCCTAAAATGAATCCTGGGTGGATAAACTCTAATGCAAAAATACATATAAAAGCAAATGAAAAGGCCTTTAAAAAATACAAGGCTGATTGTCAGCATTCCAACAATACAAAGAATGCAATAAGAAATGTAAGGCCCCGTACACACGACCGAGTTTCTCGGCAGAATTCAGCCAGAAACTCGATCGGAGCCGTATTCTGCCGAGAAACCCGGTCGTGTGTACACTTTTGGCCGAGGAAACCGACGAGGATCTCGTCGGGCCAAATAGAGAACATGTTCTCTATTTCCTCGTTAGTCAATGAGGAAACTTGGCTCGCCGAGATCCTCGGCGGCTTCACAATGAACTCGACGAGCAAAACGATGTGTTTTGCTCGTCGAGTTTCTCGGACGTGTGTACGGGGCCTAAGAGCACAATCAGAGCAGCTAAAATAGACCACGAAAAGCACATGTGGAGGAGAGTTAAAAAAGAAAAAAAAAGTCTTAAATATATAAACAGTAAGAAAGTGAGGCCAGAACATATTGGCCCCATAGAAACAAGAAAGAGAGTTCAATAAGACACACAGCCATTCACTGAAATTGGAAGAGAAGTAGAATGGCACGGCTGCGCAAAGCAACCTACAGGTACGTTGCTTTGAACTTGCCACCTGCCGCAAGCTCCGTGACCGTGCCCATGGGCGCCATGGACTCGATGTCTGCCGGTGTCCCGCGATCGTGTCACGGAATTGCAGAACAGGGAAATGCCTGTGTAAACAAGGCATTTCCCTATTATGCCTTGTGACAGGACACTGATCTACTGCTCCCTGTCATCGGGAGCAGTGATCAGTGTTGTGTCACTGGTACCTTACAGTTAGAATCACTCCCTAGGACACACTTAACCCGTTCCTCGCCCCCTAGTGGTTAACCCCTTCCCTGCCAGTGTCATTTACACAGTAATCAGTGCATTTGTATAGCAGTGATAGCTGTATAAATGACAATGGTCCCAAAATAGCGTCAAAAGTGTCCGATGTGTCCGCCATAATGTCATAGTCACAATATAAATCAATCACAGATCTACTCCATTACTACTAAAAAAAATGTTTGCGATTTTCTTTTTTTTACCAAAAATATGTAGAAGAATACATATCGGCCTAAACTGAGAATTGTTTTTTTTTATATTTTTGGAGGATATTTATTATAGCAAAAAGTTAAAAATAGTTTTTCAAAATTGTCGCTATTTTTTTGTTTATAGCGCAAAAAAAAAAACGTAGAGGTGATCAAATACCACCAAAAGAAAGCTCTTTTGGTGGTATTTTTAACTTTTTAACTTTTTGCTATAATAAATACCCCCCAAAAACATATATAATTTTTTTTCCTCAGTTTGTGCCGATACGTATTCTTCTACCTATTTTTGGTAAAAAAAAAAAAAATCGCAATAAGCGTTTATCGATTGGTTTGCGCAAAATGTATAGCGTTTACAAAATAGGGGATAGTTTTATTGCATTTTTATCAAGTATTTTTTTTTTACTACTAATGGTGGTGATCAGCGATTTCTTTCGTGACTGCGACATTATGGCGGACACTTCGGACAATTTTGACACCATTGTCATTTTCACAGCAAAAAATGCATTTAAAATGTATTTTTTATTGTGAAAATGACAGTTGCAGTTTGGGAGTTAACCACAAGGGGGCGCTGAAGGGGGGCGCTGAAGGGGTTATGTGTTCCCTGAAGTTTGTTTACAACTGTAGGGGGGTGTGGCTGTAAGTCTGAAGTCATTGATTGTGCCTCCCTATATTAGGGAACACACAATCGATGACAGCGCCACAGTGAAAAACGGGGAGGCCGTGTTTACACGCGGCTCTCCCTGTTCTTCAGCTCCGGGGACTGATCGCGGGACTGTAGCGGAGATCGGGTCCGCGAGTCCCGCGGCCGAGGTCATGGAGCTTTGGACCGGGTCGCGGGAGCGTGCCGCGGGCGCGCCCGCGACCCACCGCTGGACTTCATACAATCACGTACAGGTACGTGATTGTGCCCAGCGGTGCAATTCTGCCGACGTATATGGTCGTTAGGCGGTCCTTAAGTGGTTAAAGCGACGCAGTGACGAATCGCAATAAAGGGCTCTGGTCAGGAAGGGGGTAAATTCTTTCCGGGGCTGAAGTGGTTAAATGATGTAGAGGGTTCTTTACTGTATGAGTGGTAAGGATGGTGAATTCTCTTCCACAAGCACCTTAACAGTCACATAACATACAGGGATATACTATTGACATAAACACAAGCACACTCACACACCACAGGTTGAAGTAGACGGACTGGTGTGTTTTTCAACCTTACCAGCTATGTAACTATGTGTGTACCATGTTTAAGCTTTAGTTTGTGGCCCGTACCGTTATAGGAGAGGCTGCTGACTGAAAAGGTTAATATACAAAGACCTTATGCCAATAGCTATATAATCATCTGCAGCACCACACCCGTCACAATCAATATATACACAGTATATGTAAATACTATTAAAAAAGTGCATTAAATCCACTGTACATACTGTCCCAATGTAAAAGAATCGTATTTAAGCACCTTAGTGTCCATAAAAGTGCAAAAGAGTCCTGTATATTCCACACAAAGACATGTCTTTATGGACCTTGTTTTGTGCACTGGTCTAAATTATTTGGTGGGTGGAGGGGGGGGGGTTATGGTGTGGGGTTGTTTTTTAGGGGTTGGGCTTGGCCCCTTAGTTCCAGTGAAGAGAAATCTTAACCTCCCTGGCGGTATGAATATTTCAGAAAAAAGGTGCTGAAAGTGGTACCATTATTTGCAAGGAAATTTGGCGTTTTATACTGTAGGCCTGTAATTCTTAGGAATAACTCACTTAAATCTGACCAAAACAAGAGACTAATAGGCATCCCGAGTATGACATTTTTTTAAAAACAAAATGATAAATTATAATATAATAAATAATTATAAATATTTATAACAAATAATAATATAATTCTAATACCGTACAAATTATTCAATAATGTAATCAACTCAAAATCACTGAAATTTGCTCAGTTGCAGAATTGTTGCTGTCATTATTTTTTTTTTTATGACGAATTTCCCCACAAATCGCTATCGCTCAATTCTGCAAGTGAGTATAATTTATTGAAAAAAAGTATCAGTAATAGTCAAAGGATTATTCTGATCCAAGTGCTCAAATGGAATGATATAAAATGTTTTACGCAGTAAAAAAGCAGCTATTATAACAAAGAAATACTGAAAAACGATGTATTATTAAAATCAATTATTAATAAGACACTTAACAGCGCTAAATAAAGCCTTTAAATCTGGCTTATGAGTCAATCCCCCATATTCTGCAAATGTAATTGGGACTGTAAATATATGGTGATAAATGTCCAAAAATAAATAAATAAATGGTTAACACTCAAGAGCTCCCAATAGTCCCATTAAGGTGAGTCCAAACCACTTCCTCAGATACTGATCGTCTCAATCTCATTGGAAGGAAAGCTGTGGGTGTAGGCACTGGTCTGCTCATATGTTGAAAAAGATCTCTCTGTGCTGTCCCCCTTATGGTTTTGTACTCACCAGATTGTAGTAGGTTGAAAGCATTGGATATAACTACTTGCAGCAATCACACATCGGCCCTCCTCCTCTGGTGTATGGTGGTAGTAATCTTATGCTGTGAGATATGTAGCTTGGCAGACATGCAGGGAAAAAGGAAACTTTGCATAGTGTAAAATCCTTTTTTATTTTAATATTGGCACCCCTGCTACCCGCTCATGCTTACACAATAAAAGATATAAAAAAGCTTGTCGTATGGGCCGCTGCCTCTGCTCACTCAGAAATATGGCTCCAAAGTTTTACCACAATATCCCCTTCGTGAGTCCCGGGTAGATGCAAACTGCCTCACAAGCTGATTGTCGTGTAGCCACGCCCTGACGCGTTTCGTGATAGGTCCACGTCTTCAGAGGGCCCTCTGAAGACGTGGACCTATCACGAAACGCGTCAGGGTATGGCTACACGACAATCCAGCTTGTGAGGCAGTTTGCATCTACCCGGGACTCACGAAGGGGATATTGTGGTAAAACTTTGGAGCCATATTTCTGAGTGAGCAGAGGCAGCGGCCCATACGACAAGCTTTTTTATATCTTTTATTGTGTAAGCATGAGCGGGTAGCAGGGGTGCCAATATTAAAATAAAAAAGGATTTTACACTATGCAAAGTTTATTTTTTCCCTGCATGTCTGCCGAGCTACATATCTCACAGCATAAGATTACTACCACCATACACCAGAGGAGGGGTGCCGATGTGTGATTGCTGCAAGTAGTTATATCCAATGCTTTCAACCTACTACAATCTGGTGAGTACAAAACCATAAGGGGGACAGCACAGAGAGATCTTTTTCAACATATGAGCAGACCAGTGCCTACACCCACAGCTTTCCTTCCAATGAGATTGAGACGATCGGTATCTGAGGAAGTGGTTTGGACTCACCTTAATGGGACTATTGGGAGCTCTTGAGTGTTAACCATTTATTTATTTATTTTTGGACATTTATCACCATATATTTACAGTCCCAATTACATTTGCAGAATATGGGAGTATAATTTATTATCGCTGTTTTCTAGCTGATCTAAAACCATTTTTGACATAAAGGGACACTTTTGGTTGCTATGGACAATCTACAGTTTGCAGGGAGAAAGAACCGTTTTTATTATATAAAAGAACATGTAGGACACTGGGCAGACCACTAGGGACAAGGGGGGTGTGTATTTTTTACATACAGTACTGTAATCTATAAGATTACAGTATACTGTATGTATAGTGTTTGTTTACCTTTTTGAATTTGGTGCCGATCTCCGCCCCCGTGCGTCGTAACGTCACAGGGAACGGAGATCGACGGCACACGGGGACATTGTGTGAATCGAGCGAGGTCCCGCTCGCTCACACAGCGCGGTGGCATCGCTGACTCCAGGAACAAGGTAAGCCAGCGCGCGCTGCAGGCTCTGCATAGCTACCCCTCTATACCGATTTCAGCACAAAAAATCCACCCCGAGTCACGCTCGGGAATACCGCCAGGAGGGTTAAGGCATCAGCATACTAAGACATTTTAGACAATTTCATGCTGCCCACTTTCCGGGAACAGTTTGGGGATGGCCCCTTCCTGTTCCAACATTAATCACTTAAGCCCCGAACAATTTTGTTGCTAAAAGACCAGGCCCCTATTTGCTATTCGGCACTGCGTCGCTTTAACTGACAATTGCGCGGTCGTGCGACGTGGCTCCCAAACAAAATTGACGTCCTTTTTTTCCCACAAATAAAGCTTTCTTTTGGTGGTATTTGATTTGGTTTTTATTTTTTGCGCTATAAACAAAATGAAAAAAATTCAATATTTTTTACTTTTTGCTATAATAAATATCCCCAAAAAATATATATTATTCCTCAGTGAAAAGAGGAAAAAATCACGCCAAAAAGTGTGCAATAGTAGCTGCTGGACACCGCAATCTGACAAATTGAAAACAACCAATATATAAAAAGTGCAGCGCTGTGACCATGCCAAAAAATAATAATAATCAGTGATTGGCACAAAATACAAATATAATAATTGTGTAAGAGCTCAAACAATGATGGAGCATAAACATATATAACAGTGTAGTAAATGATAACTACACTTTCACTTCAACAATATAATATGAAAACAAATCCATATGCAATATCAAGTGTACCATAAATG